>NC_086172.1:102969180-103061680 GCF_023053635.1 Elgaria multicarinata webbii
GAGTGGTGAAAAGCCCACCATATGGTGGATATATATGTGGAGTACCTATACTTTGTTTTTCATCTCTGTATTCCACTTTATTCTTGACCTTTCACATTCTTGACTGCAAAGCATGGCAACCCTTTGCTAGGACAGCAAGTTGTTAGAGAACAATTGTTGAGAAGTATGCTATAAAACCAGCAAATTAAATAAATAAAAACAGTCTTAGATAAGAGCCCTCCTCACTTTTCTCATGGCTGTAATGGCTGTTGATGTAACAAACGTATTTTTTTCCCTTAGCACATTCTGAAATTGGGCTCTACCACCCTCTTGCTCTGGGATTGAGATGTGATGGGTCCTCAAGGTCTCTGAGCTCCCAATACTCTCCATGAGAACTCCCTAAGGCTCCCCCCTAAAACTTACCTGGTGCAACAGTTACAATCGGAGCCCTTGCTGCAGAGCCTAAGTTAGCAGGTCCTGTAACTCAGAATGCATGCTTGTGACAGCATTGCCAGTATCAAGAACCACAGGAAATGTTAATTGAGAGCCTATTGGGCAGTATCTGGGCCTTAATGCAGCCCCTGTTCTCGCTGCTGGATGAGAAAGGATAGGGTGTAGCAGTGGCAGGAATAGCTGGTGCCAGGATGAAATTCATAATAGGTTTGGAATGCAGATCCCTTGAGTTCACTATTCTGAACACCCATTTTCTAATTCTTGGCACCAATGCTGTGTTTAAGGAGAAGGGCCATTTGGGGAGTGGGCTCCCAAGTGAAAAGTTGCTGACCTTCTTAACACATTTACTTCCCACCTTTTCAGTTTTTGATGCTAACTTTCAGGCACACTCTGGCAAACCAATTCAGGAAAAGAAGATGAACAGAATTATAAACATGTGGAACATTGCTATCAGACACCAAGAAAAATTATGGAGGATGGATCTGTCAGTAGATATTAGCCATGATTGCAACAGATGGAACCTCTGTTTTCACAGACGGTATAACTCTGATTGCCAGATGGTGGGGGACACACAACAAGGGAAAGTATATCTCTATCATGCCTTGTTTGATATTTTTCCAGGGAGATCTGGTTCGGCACTGTTGCTTGACAAGATGGACCTTTGGTCTGATCCAGCAAGATAATTGTTATGCTCTTATTTACTTTCTTTAGGAATAAAATAATATTTTTAAAATGTATGTATATTAATATTTATATTCCACCTTTCAGCCCTCAAAAGGGTCCCCAGGCAGTTTGCAACCCTAAGCATACATTTTAATACAGTGTGAAAGACAGCAATGGAAAATTTACAATCACTTGAAAAGAGAAGGATTAGCAACCATTTAAATATCTTAAAAGTATTAACATAGTATTTATTTATTTATTTATTTATTTATTATTTAAAACATTTGTATCCCACCCTATATCACTAGGATCTCAGGGCGGCATACAGATAAAAGCATACAGTATAAAACAATAAATATACACAGCTAAAAACAAATTAAACCATGAACCAGTATTTCTGATTAAGAATCTGCTGCTCAGTTGTCTTTTAAAGATAGATTGCTATTTTGGAAAAAAATATTAATGACGTTACACCATGTTTATTCATTCACCATTTCATGTATGTAATTTATTTTTAGACATCATTATCTTGGGCATGTATAGGATTCTGGTTTTCTGCTACTGATCTCAAATCAAGCTTTCTGCTTTCTCTGTCGTTCCTAAAACATTCCAGCTTCTGTGTGAACCCTCCTAATCTGTTGAGATTCCTTGTCATCTACAAAACATAGTTTCTTTTGCCCCTAGACTCTGTGTGAGATTCTTCTTCCACAATCAGTGGTGGCTGATGCCAAATGAAGCTGATGGGGTAGAGGTCACATCACTAAAGGTGGAGCCAAGGGGTTACTGGAGGTAGGAAAGGAAAGGAACCTCTCATGCAAGCACTGAGTCATTACTGACTCTTGGAGGGACGCCAGCTTTCGCTGACATTTTCTTGGCAGGCCTTATAGCGGGGTGGTTTGCCATTGCCTTCCCCAGCCATTATTACTGGAGGTAGAGCTATCCCATTTTACATAGAGGAACACTGAGACCAATAGGCAAGTCATTTGACAGAGATTGTGATTGCAAGGGAGAGTTTGGGTCTGATCCCCCAGCACAGCCATGCAGTGCTTTGAACCCACATCTTGCTGATTCACAGCAGGAATCCATTTCAAAGGAGAAACTAATTTTAAAGTCACGGCTGAAAAGTAGACTGTGTAGAGAGGGGGAATAAATATGCACAGTAAGACAGAGAATCAATCTTTCTAACCCCAATACCCTTTCAAAAAAAATCTCACACACCTTCAAAAAAAGGAAGTGATTGTACCTACCCTTTAGGACTGGTTTTATTCAAGGAGCTCACTAGGGAGCCTTTGCCTGATAGCTGCTTTTCTTCCTGTCTTTAAACCCACACACACCCTGTGTGTGTGTGTGTTTGTGTGTCCTCTAGACTGAATTAAAAGTAAACACCGAATTAAGTTGCCCCTCCACCCCTTTGAGATCATATGCTGCTGCTGCTCGGTTACAAAATGAGCTTTATGCCATCTTAGGGAGGAAATCACCAGTAATTTTGTTCTCTAGTGAGCATACCCAAGAAGAAAAATATGTGATTGGCTGAGGACAATACTATGATCAGCAAGGGACATCTAGTTTCCCACCTATTTCATTCTCTACTCTGTGAAAACCTAGTACCTTGGAGGGGGGCAGGATATAGGGCCATGTTATGGCAGCTAGGTAGGTTGCCGCTGGCAAATGATCTCCCTGCCAGGTGCTGGTTGTTTCATACTCCCCTGCTCTGCCTGCATGGCATAACACAGCTGCAGAGGAGAGTGCCAGGCAGCATGTCTTAACAGTCATTTCTGATCTCTAAGCTCTTCTCTAGCACTGGTCGGGGAGAGATCTTAGAGATTGGAAATGACTGATAAGGTACTCTGGCCACTGCTGCACAGTGGGAACATGAAAGAAAGAGCATAGACTATTATTATTATTATTATTATTATTATTATTATTATTATTATTATTATTATTAAAAATCAATGGGGAGTTGGAGCTGCCAGGGGATACAAGTGGGGCTCATCCTTCCCTCCCCAACATTATAAGACTACATTTCTACAATATTTTGTGTCATCACTGCAATAGAGCCAAAGATGGGAAGAAGCAGAGTCACGGTCAAGATATACTTATCACTGCCTCCATTCCTTACCTTGCAGCTGTTTATTCTGCTTCAAAGTATTCTCAGCATTCTGTGCTTAACTGTCACATTGAAATCAGCATAACTAAAAGTCTTTCATTTGGCTGGATCATGTCTTTGGTTTGTAAACTTCCTCTGTGAGGAAAAAGAGTTGGGTCCTGCTTCTGACATCATAAATTAGTTTCAGAGGCACTCCATGCATCTCCCAGGATCAGTGCAAGTGTAGAGACCCAGCACCACCCTTCCTCTTCAATTTTGGGATAGGAAACAGGCTTCGGGGGGGGGGGGCGTTTCTCCCTATGATGATACTAAACCCCAGAGGAAATGAATAAATAAACCATATAGGCTTTAAAACAAAGGTTGGGGTCTGAGAGCCATTCTTGCCCTCCCCACCGATGCCTCCTAACTCTTCGTGGCATCCTGTAGAATTCTGTATGCACCCCATGGTGGTGGCAAAAAATGTTTCTGGTTTGCCACCAAAATTCCATGGCAAATTGCTACAGCATGGTAATTAGGTTAAATTTAGCTTGTTCTCTGCTGCATTTTGACAGCAACAGGGCTCATCGGGGCCTAGGGTTGCCATATTCTGAATCCACAAAACCGGGATGATTTTTTTTGTCGGGGGGAGCTAGGATTTTTTAAAAAACTGAGCAATATGTAAAGGTCTAAGGAAAGAAAGAAAGCTATCTAAGCTTTAGTTCTCTAACAGTGCAATCCTATGTGTGTCTACTCAGAAACAAATCCTATTAAGATAAATAGGACTTATTCCCAGGTAAGTATGCTTAGGATTGCAGCCTAAAGTACTTAAGCACCTGCAAATAAATAAAAGGCAAAGAACAGTTTAAGCAATCAAACAGAAGTAAATGACACTAAATTACATTTCTCCACTAGTTCTCAAAAGCTAGAGGATACTTCAATATGGAGACTTACCACACACACACATACACACAAACACCAATCACTCAAGTAGTTACCATAGGATATTAAGGATATCAATATTTAAAGATATCTTGTAACCCCAAAGTAGCCATCTACTTCGTATTCAAGTGGTGGCTCTAGCAGAATGTGTACTGTTCGGTGCCACTAGCTGAACAGATCAAACACGGGCCTATATTATTATTATTATTATTATTATTATTATTATTATTATTATTATTATTTATATCCCACCTTTTTCCCAGTACAGGGGCTGAAGGCGGCCTACATACTACACTTTTCAGTAATTTAGTCTGGAGATTATCAAGGCCATTGGTATTCTGTATTTTAACTACTTGCAGTAACTGTGAACATTCCAGTATATAGATGCTCGGGTATTTCTGAACTGAGCTACTAAACCTGTGGTGAATTGAAGATTAAAAAGCATTTCTTTGTTTTTACATTTCACTCATTAATATAGCTATATCTAAGATATTGATCATAGCAAAATATTTTAAAAAACAATTGAAAAGTGCTTTGGATAACTTCTTTCTTTTTGACAATATTATGGCAATTACTTAATCCTTCAGTTATTCCTCTCCCCCTTTTAAAATTATCCACTTGTTTTAATGGCATTTTCTGGAGCATGGATTAATGACTGTATTTCTTACATTACCTTAATCCCTCTGAAAACTAGACTGTTTCCCCCCTCCTATTTCTCTTCCAGAAAGTGCATCTCCCCAAATACAAAGACAGCTAAAAAAACAGAAGAAAAGCAAAGAGAGCCTCTACTTGGCCCTACGAGTCCCCTGCAATCATCAGTAGTATCAAGAAGGTCAGGGCTTCAAGATGGTTCCACACATCAAATAAAATCAGTTCAGAGAAGTGATGGAATATCAGAACTAGTCAGCTACAAATCAAACAGTACAAACAATTTCTGCCTTATATCACCATCCAAGAGAAACAGACCTGTCAGTGCTCCACCAGGTCAGCTAAGGTAATCAAAGCTGTTCCATGTTCCTTTTAACTATGACTGTTGCTGCTCTGTCCCCTTTCAACTAACTCAAAGATGATTCAATTGACAGCCTTAAACTTACAGTAAAAGACAGTGCAATATTTATTTAGATTTATGGCACCTAGTAGTATTGCAGTGCAAACCTGAGCATGTTTACTTAAAAGTAAGTCCCTCTGAGTTTGCTGCTGTGAACTGTCTAATAAGTGTGTTTAGGATGTCACCTTAGTCATTCACAGGATTGCAATAATGTGATAAATAACTTATCTGAGAAGCTCTTATGTGTACAAAAAGGTCTGCAAGCCACATGTAGATTATTACGTAAATTTATTTTGCTACCAGTGAAAGGCCAGTTGTGTCATTCTAGTGAATGTATTGACCATATCTGATAGATCCACAGCTGATCAGCAGGTGAAGTCTGCATGGAATTTGCATATTTTCCCTTCACTGAAATGCATCATGTATAAGATTTTTTTTTAAAAAAATCATAGAAGAGAATACGAAGTGTGTGTTTGTGTGTGTGATGGCATGGCATTCATATCAGAACTGCTTGAATATGGTTGCAATGGGGAAGTGAGTTCTACTGAAATCATTGGAACTTAATTTCATATAATTGGCACTAAGAAGAGAAGGCCTTTCCATAGGATCAAAGTACCCCAGCTATATTATATTCTTGGCATGATACTTGCCCAATCTCTGATCCCATGCCATTAGTGTGATATCTCATCCCCATAAATTGGATGATAGGATTATCTTGATACAGAGTCTAGCTGTGTTGTTGTTTACTCTTGCCTCCTTAAAACAATAGCAAAAATAGATGACAGTCAGGAACACTGATACACCAGCCATTTTCCACAAAAAATACCAAGAACCAAAGTCTCATAAAATGCAAGGAGAGAGTCATGCCATACATTAAACAAACAAACAAACAAAAAATCAGTGATAGTTGAATACATCAGCACAGGCTTTGAACAATGGGAATTGCCTAGCCACCAAACAAATCTGGGGAAGAATGTTCCCTTAACACAACAGAAGAGCAAGCTCACTTTCTAGGCCATACACTATAGAAAGTAAAAAATGCACAGTTGTTTCAGTGCAAGCTGATTGTGTAGAAGACATATACACAGTCCTTGTAAAAAAAATCTCATAACGTAAACATTTAAATTGCTGTGACGTAAGTATTTAAATGAACCTGGCTTTATGTAGTTGTAAATGTATTTAGGGTTAGTACCTTTGAGTTCAGTGGAACTAAAACTGAATTCTGATCACATTTCAGAGTAAGCTCCATTGAACACAAACTTCCTTCCAAGTCAACATGGATAGGATCAGAGTGTATGTCTGCTTGGCTTAAAAGAGTTCAGTAGTGTGTTGTTGTTGCTTTAAACAAAGAAAAAGAACGTTATGAATGTGGAATTACAGCAAAAAGCTATTTCTAACCAGATTGTGCTTATAATTAACATCAAGAAGACAAATGCCAATGAAATTTTTAACATCTGTTTAGAACTTTGTGATATCTGTAACAAAGAGAGGTCTAGAAATTCTACAGGAGCACTTTAAACCTGAGTTTTTCAATATTACATACAAATTGCAATCATAATAATAATTCTCAGTATATTTAGAAAAAAGACCTATAATTTTGAACTTCATTTTAAAATGAAAAAAAAAGCGAAAGCATTATTGAGAGAGACTATATTAACTGGAATGTAATTTTATTATAAGCACATGAAAACTGGTAATTACTATCTGTCTAATTCAACTGAATGGGAATTGTTTTGCAACAGATGTCAACAGTTTTCTTCTTCCAAATTCCACTTGGCCCAGAAGGCCTCTGAAGTGCTCCAGATTTTTAAACGGCAGCCACAGATACTCAGAGTAACTGCTTATAAGAATGGTACAATAAGTATTTTTGCTAAAGTTACTGTGCCACTTTCCATTAAACTGGTAAGTATTAACATTTTTTGTGGACAACAATATTTATTTGGATATGTTTCTCAAAACAAAGAAGCCACTTTTTATTTTGAAATGAACCACTTCTTGATTGTTAAGCATAAACATAGTAATTGCATGTTTCCTTAAATTAGAGCATGTACAACAGAAGCTATAAAATGTAATATAGAATGTGGAGATTCTGCACATGATTAAAACAATCAAAATAATGTTTATAGAAAATACTTGGCAATTGGATGTTCATGTACTATATTTAGAGAAATCACTCAGGTGCTATTTTTTAAGTTTTGATTCTTAACTAAATTGTAGTAAGCAAATCAAATATTTTTTTGTTATTAATTTTTCTTACCTTTTTGTGATCGTATAGCTGCTGGAGGAGTGCACTGAAAAACTGAAGCTGAATATGGCTGCACGGCGAGTCTTCTTGGCAGACGGCACTGAAGCACTGGATGCTATAGACATACCCCATGATGCTGACGTTTATATTTCAACTGGAGAACCCTTTTCAAATCCATTCAAAAAAATTAAAGGTAAAAAAATGCCACAGTCAGTGGCTTAAGGGGTGCAATTAAAAATGATTTTCATCCTGTCTTTTTGCATGGTTTAACAAAACTAATGTTTACTCATTTACAGCTCAGTAAGAGGATAATGTGCTTAATGAAAGAAAAATCTACTGACAGCCACGTTTATTGCCCTTCATTAGCATTGGTGCTTAATTTAATATAGATCTGAATAGACATTAGGGAGCCTGCAGGAGGTTAAATGGTGAAAATATAATAAATTAAATCAGAGATTATTGAATTTACTGTTTAGTTTCACTGACATCTAACAGACACAATTCATTAGGCTTAATACACTAGCAAAAAAAAAATAGTTCAGAGTTTGAGTGCTTTATTAATTTAGTCATTTGACCTTTATTAAGACAAAGCATTAAAATAATTATCAGACTGTTTATGCAACAATGTGGAATATTCACTCTGAAGTTACACATACATTTATGGGTGTTTCTTTTCTAACGTTACATTCTGAAATGTAAAGCTCACTTTTAAGGTATAATCTCTGAACTCATCATCTCATGTCACTAAGTTTTGTAATATATTTTCATGTATACTTAACAATTTTCATGTATACTTAACAATAACATGTAAAATTATATTCTACTATGATAGCCACATTTGTTGCAAATGGATTTTGACTGATTGTATGATTGGTGCATTTCAATACAAAGTGACTTTAAAATTTCCTATCGGAATACAGTACTATAATATAACTGAAGTTTATCATTAGAATTTAATTGAATAAAAATATTAGCTAAATAATGCTGTATATTAAGGTGGAACGAGTTAAGAATCAACCTGTAATACCACATTATTAAGATCCCAAAAAGAAAACACATTGACTTGGATAATACCTAACCGTTTAAGAATACTGTAGTTGACCTGGTTTTATTATCCAATGTAGAGTATTTTAGAGGAGAAAGGTGTTGTTGATTTTTCCCCCTTTATAGCTATAGCTATAATACTAATTTTCTAGACTTCCTATAATAGAAACAAACTTTCATCATGTTGTGAAATGAATTCAATGTATTGAAATATGTCATTAAGACCTTTTTGTTTGTTTGTTTGTTTCTTAATGCTTTTGCATTGAATGATGAAAGACTGGAATGAAAACAATGACTGAGTTTGAATTAAAGAAAAAGATTACTGTAAGAACAGCAGATTATGCTTCAAAACAGTGATTGTTCCATGCAAAAGATGCCATAATAGTGCCTGGAAACATCTTTTTAAAAAAAATAATATTATTATTATATTAACATTCTAGAATGATACAAATATTTAACTTTAATCCACTAGTTGAGCCATAAAATATATATTTATTTCTGCCATGCTTTTGAAGAAATAATTTTTGCAATAAGTAGCCCGTATCTCATGAATTATGCATATACTGCAGTATTACAGATGATATGACAGTCTTCTTGAATACAGTCCAAATGATCCATTGAATATGTTTTAATCTATTAATTCAATAAGGAAAGGAGAATAAATTTAGTCAAAACTCTATTGTCATTTTCTTCTTGCAGTGAATCGCCCTGCCATTTTAACAAGTAATAAACCATGATAATCAATATTCATGTTGTCTCATACCTTAGGAGTTCTTGAGCTAAAACTGATGTTATAAATATTTTTGTATAGCTAGTGCAATAGTTTTATGTAAAGCATTGCTACTTTTCTAAGCATATTACTGGGTGTTTGCATTTTTCAGATTCATAAAGCATTTCTTCCTTTACCTCTACTTCATTTGTGCCCAACAAAAACTTCTGTGCTTTGTTTGCATCTTTTGGCTGTATTTCATCACGACATGCACTGCTGTTCCTTTAGCACCAAAATGTTGGCACACATTGCTGAAAATTTCACACCAACTCTTGCTGGATCAGCAAGCTTAACCTACCAAAATCTGGTGTACTGCAATAGTATTTGACTGATAATCAATCTTTTTGCTGCTCGACAGTTGTTTCTGGGACTCAGACTAGAGCAGGTGGCAGATGTGCCTTGTCTTTTGAGAAAAGAAAGGGTAGGTGAGGTTGGGCACAGTGTAACATATTGTGTGTCCATTAAAAGGGCTCTGCTAGGGTAAGTATTACAGGAAAAAGTCACTGGTATGCATAGAAGACCCACCAAGAGCACCCAATAGGTCTTTGTGCAGTCTGGTTTATACATTTAATGGGATTATGGATTTATCTCAAGTGATTTGAATGCACTCCATAAATGATTTTAACACTGTCAGCAAAAAAAATGTTAGTTTCTTTTAATTAGGCATGAAAAAGTATTCCTAACAAGACTGATATTAAATATATAATCCAAAAGCATATACTATGAGTTGTATTGTGTCATTCTGCTAGCGCAAAGTTTCTATTGCTTGTGCAAATATCAAATCCAATATTGCTTGTACAACCATTGTATAAGTGCTTTCACAACTCATTACTTCAGTACACAAGTATTGCTTATTCTAGTTTTTTCATTAACACTTGTTCAATTGCTAGTGGAATATGCAACTACTACTGGAATAACCACACTTCTTGTACTTTTTTTGTTAGCATTATGTTGGATAAAACCTAGTAAATATAACTGGTAATAAAATACATTGATAATATATCTTATAATGTGGGTATCCTTTTCTGATACAAAAATAGGTATCCATTGTGAGTCCACTTCATAATAGATGGCCTTCACATGATGAGTATTATTTATTTATTTATTTATTTATTACATTTCTATACTGCCCAATAGCCGGAACTCTCTGGGCAGTTCACAAAAATTAAAAACATTCAAAGTATAAAACAACAGTATAAAACCATAATATAAAATTCAATATAAAAGCTCAACCAGATAAAAACAGCAGCAATGCAAAATTACAAATTTAAAACACCAAGTTAAAATTTATTTAAAGACTGTTAAAATGCTGGGAGAATAAAAAGGTCTTCACCTGGCGTCTAAATTGTTATTGCTATTGTGCCTGCAGGTTTTATTGTTGGTTTTATTGTTTTAATTGCTGTTTTATTGCTTTTAATATTTTATTGCTTTTAATATTTTATGTATTTTATTGTTGTAAGCCACCTTGTGAGGGCTTCTGCTCAGAACGGCAGCCATGAAATGTTTAAAATAAATAAAATAAATATAGATGACCAAAAAGCTATACGTATGATCTCATTCCAAGAACACCATCAACCATGCTATGATGGAAGACTACCAAATTGCTGAAGTGTAATGGCTAAGAATATGAATTTGGAAGGCCCTCGTTCAAATTTCAACTCTAACACAAACTGAACAATCTCATGGCATCTGGACAGTGTCTGGGGTGCCCTAGCATACTTTGGATTCATGGATCTGAGGTCAGAGAAGCGCTTCAACCTCAGACTCAGGAATCTGCACTCCTCTCCCCCTCTGAATCCCCTCACAGCTGGCCGGGAGAGAACTTTGCTGGCTGCCTCTCTGGGGTCACAAGAGCAACCATGGAGAGGAGGTAAAAGGGGTGTTCTGGTGGGTTGTTTCAGTATATATTTGAAAACAATATTTCAAATTCTGAGATATAATGAAAACAGCTCTCAAATGCCACTATAATTTTGTAATGTCAAATGAATTTCCTTTTGAATTGACCTTTTATGTTCTATTTTCATATAACGCATTAGAGATGATATTTAGACATTTTTTCTACCATACATTTTAGACAAAACATATAAAGATTGGGTTATTTTACTTTATTTTTGCTTAATGTTTATATTGCAGTTGGAATGCCACTCAAGAACGTGGTTAATTTAGAGAAATGCTTTAGAAACAATAGAATAAGCATAGGGTTTCCCCTAGAGAGCTTGATGATGAAGTCTTAAGTAGGCAAGCACAAAAACATGCATGTATTTTAGATGGAAAAATCAAAGACACTTCTTATACAAGTAAATGCATGTGACTAATGAAGTAATCATGCATGTACCATGAAAATGTTCACAATGCAGAAAGTTTAGTGCAAGTCTGAACACTATGTTACTCATCAACTTAAAACATGGAGGAGGGGAAATATTTAGTAACTGTGCACTTTTTTTTACAGTAGATTGTTTAAAGATACTGAAATATCAAAGTAAAATAATTTTGAGAATTTATCAGTGCCATTTTACCCAGTATTTGCAATCAGCTATCATTACACCCTGAACTCTACATATGACTGACAGTTCCTACCAGCTGTCCATAATGTACTGTTTAGATGTTTCTTGCAACATACTTTCTTAGCTACCATCTTCTTTAATTAATTCCAGATTCTTTTGTTTGGTTTTGAATCAAGTGACCTTTGCTCAAGGCTTCACCCTGTCTACATTTTGTTCAGAAAAGTTTGCTGTGTTTTGTTATGTAGTAAAGAATTGCAAAGCTGGAAAAATAAGTTTCCATTCACTCCACTGAATTCATTTTTAGAGCTTATTATTATTATTATTATTATTATTATTATTATTATTATTATGGCAGACACTGTAGAGATCATGCTAGGTACATCTTTATCATAATTAGGGAATTAGGGATCAGTCACAAAAATGTGTGCTGCCTGTATCCCACTTTAGGGAAACATTAGACATAACAGTAACTGCAGTTAATGCTAACCTACTTCCCCATTTAAACAGGATTTGAACCCATGTGTGATGTTCTTGATCCCTAGGTAAAATAAACCTCAGAGGAAGATAGCTCAGCTCTACAGACATAGCCTGTGGGCTACTGTGGACTCCCTGATCCCTCTCTACCAAGTGGAATGGTGCTCATCACTGGCTTATCCAGCAAATGCTTTCCAGCTCCCAGATATTCATGTGTAGCTCCACTTTCATAGAATGATAAAATAGTAGAGTTGGAAGGGTCCTATAAAGCCATCAAGCCCAACCCCCTGCTCAACACAGAAATCTACCTTAACAGATGGTTGTCCATCCACATTTTGAATGCCGCAAATGTGGGAGAGCCCACTACCTCTCTAGGTAATTGGTTCTATTATACTGCTCTAACAGTCAGAAAGTTTTTCCTGATGTCCAGCCAGAATCTGGCTTCCTGTAACTTAAGCCCATTATTCTGTGTCCTGCAGTCTGGAATGATAGAAACGAGCTCCTGATCCTCTGTGTGACAACCTTTCAAGTATTTGATGAGTATCATGTCTTCTCTCAGTTTTCTCTTCTCCAGGCTAAACATGCCCAGTTCTTTCTGTCTCTCCTTATAGGGCTTTGTTTCCAGACCCCTGATCGCCTTCTTTGCCCTCCTCTGAAACCCCTCCAGCTCCCCTCCCTCATTTTTGCCAGGGGGCGGGGGTGATATAGACCTGCTTTTGGGAGAAGACTGAGCCAAAGTAGGAATTGAGCACTTCGGCCTTTTCTTTGTCATCTGTTATCATTTTGCCATCTTCACTGAGTTGTTGAACCACCATTTCGTTCCTCTGTCTTTTACTGTGCACATAGCTGAAGAAGCTTTCTTGTTGCTTTTGGCATCCCTTACTAACCTCAGCTCATTTTCAGGTTTAGCCTTCCTGGAGCCATTTCTGCACTTCTGTTTCCTTTTTTGTTTTCAGGTCATCTTTAAGTTTTTTCTGAAGTCACATTGTCTTCTTTTGTCTTCTACCTTTTCTCCTTGTTGGAATTGTTTGTATTTGTGCCTTTGAAATTTCCTTCTTTAGAAACTCCCACCCATCTTGGACTGCTTTTCCCATTAGGGTCACCTAATGAGAAATTGTTATAATTGTTCTGAGTTTATTAAAATCGGAAGGAGAAAGTTATCAGCAATACATGTCAAGAATTTCTTAGAGGGGCCATATTTGGCAGAATTGGTCTCCCAACAGATATCAGAATAATTGAAGTCCCCAACTACTACTACATTTCACCTCCTTGAAACATTGGTAATTTGCTTTTCAAAAGTTTTATCCTTGTCTTCTCCCTGATTGGATGGTTGGTAGTAGACTCCAACTACCATGTTCCTTTTGTTCCTTGCCCCATTTATTTTAATCCAGATGCTCCCAGACTCATTCTCCTGTATTTCTGTGCAGGGAAAAGTATTTTTAACATATAGTGCAACTCCGCCTCCCTTTCTATTTCTTCTGTTCTTTTTGAACAAGTTATACTTTGAATATGTTCCAGAAGGTGGTGCTTGAAGATTATTGCTCTGTCTTTTGGCAGTTTTGCTGTAGGATGCCAGAGTGTTCTATTTCATCTCTGGTACTGTTCAGCATGCTGGGGGAGGTTTACCAGAGATATGGACTGAGGTGTCAATCAGCTCTATCTCTCTTTTTCATCAAATCCAAGTGAGACAGTGGATGTTCTGAATCAGTGCCTGTCATGCCTCTGCTGGGGGAATCTTTTTTTCTTTTTACTTTTGGAAATGTTAGAGCTCCCAGAGACAAACCTCATGAAGGAACAGCCCATGCCAGCAGACTTGGAGTCTGTCCTTTTATCAGCTTAGGGCTGTCATTGTTGATATGTCAGCCTATCTGGATATAGCTAAAGTAGCTACTGTTATTCACAATCTTGTCATGTCACGCTTGGACTACAGCAATGCTTTATGTATGGGTCTGCTTTTGAAAATGGTTCAGAAATTTCAGCTGGTCCAAAATAGTGCAGCAAGAATGATAACAGAAGCTGGCTAATTTGATCATATTACTCCAGTCCTATATGATCTGCACTGGCCGCCAATTCATTTCTGGGCCCAATTCAACATGCTGGTATTAATCCACAAAGCCCTCTAGACAACTTGGGGTCAGGTTATCTGAAGGATCGTCTCCTTCTATGTATATCCGCCCAGTCCCTAAAATCATCTTCAGAGACCCTTCTACAGGTGCCTCCACCAAATGAGGTATAGCAGGAGGCTATTAAGTGAGGGCCTTTTCAGTGGTGGAACCTGGTGGTAGAATGTGCTCCTCAGAGAGATTTGCCTGGCATCTATGTTGTGGTCTTTTTGGAGAAAGCTGAAGAACCTTTTTATTTCCCAAGACCTTTTAGTCCTTCAGTTTTAAAAAATGTGTCAGTACTGACTTTTACCTTGGTTCTTACTTTGAATTTATTATTTTTCAAACTTTATATTACATTTTACTATGTTCTTGTATTGTATGGTTTTAAGTTTTGTTTTGTGAACTGCCCAGAGAGATTCTTCTATTGGGTGGTGTACAAGTGAAATAAATAACTTGGCCAGGCAGCTTCTTCCCCAGCTCTGCCCCATCTGCCACAGAGGGAGAAGTTCTTACCTGAAATAAGTTACCATTAAGATTGGTGTTGAGGTTTCCATAAGTATAGATAAGGCAGAAGAAGAGAAGTTGCTAAAAGAAATGGGTGGGGAAAGGACTGGAAGAAGTGAGCATATGTTTCTGAGATTGGCCTCCTGCCAGAATTATGTCTGCACCGGCCCTCTGTGATTCCAGGTTAGTGAATATCTATGCAAATGCCTGTCTTGTTCATTTCTGTGAGGCTTTAGCATGCTTAAGTTGTTTTGGCACCTGATCCATCGGCACCTCAAGGTGGAAAAGGGAATAATAATAATAATAATAATAATAATAATAATAATAATAATAATAATAATAATACCGTAATAATAATAATAAATAATGTAGTAGTGGGGGAACTGTAAGAAATTGTAGTTAGAGGCTGAAAAATTGATATCAGAGGAAGTGTTGTCAGAAGCCAGTCTCTCCACTTGTCCACCCCCAGCGACCTATAAACTGTGAGAGGGCATTCCCCTTCATCATTTAAAGCAGCTGTCTCCAACGTGGCACCTATCTGCATCACTGCGACCACTAGGGTGACAAAGGCACCCACCAAGCTATTTCCGCCCAATCCCCCACTCCTTTAGGCTTCCTCCTAAGAAGGGAAGCAAGTGAGTTCAGTCTATTTCACTCATATCCCGCTTGTTGGTTTCAATAGGCATCCGGTTGGCCAATGTGTGAACAGAATGCTGGACTAGACAGGCCATTGACAGCCTTGGGTGTAACGTTTTGGGAGAAAGGCGGAGCACAAATCAAATAAATAAAATTCAGCATTGCTCTTCATATTTTCTTAGCTACCAGTCCCAGCTCAGTGAGGGCTTCCACCTAACTGCATGCTGCTCTCTGCTGCCAATGTTTCAAAATGGGATGAGGGCAGTGCATGTGTATAGCCTCACTAGTTTTGGATTTGGAACCTGGGATAAGGGTGTGTGGCAGGAGTCTATCGTGGAGGTGGGGACAAGCTTTTTCTGCATACCTCTACCTGTTTTGTCTCACAGCACTATGTCACACCAGCTACCTCCTTCACTAGTAGATGGAGTGATTTGGTTTGATATATTATTGTTAGAGAGACAAGCGACATGCATATTTTACATGTGAAACATTAAAAAAGAGATACTTTGCAGATTTATCTTCCTTCCCATTTAAATGGTCAGACCAACTCAAGAAGTGAGTGAAGTGAACCAAGCAATTTAATGAATAATCTAAATAAAACAAACAAAATAAAATATGACTATTAATCTGTAAATTAAGAATCTAATATAATCAAAAGTATGTTTTGATTAAAACATGTATGCCTCAAAATTAAAAAAACAACACAATTTTATAGTATCCTATGCATTTATGAAGACTTTTGCTTCCTTCGCAAATGTTTTGCCACATGCAAGATACTCCATATGCTATTCAGCCACTCAGTAATATGCTGTTTCCCAATTCCTAATTGCCTCCATTCTAGCAGCAATTAGATGATTAACAAATGGGACGTACCATAAAATGTTGCATTATGGAGTGCTCCCATGCAGGTTTCCAGCAAGGTATGCCTTCTTTCAGGATACTCTTTTCCTTTACCCACCTATCATCACAAAAAGTCAGTCTGTATTCTGTGCCAACAGAGCAAGTTCAGTCTTCATGGGGTTGTTCTGGGGTTTTCCCCACCCTCAGACTTTTGTTTTCTAAAGTTTTTTTTGTACTTTTGAAAACCTTTGGCATTCTACCAGGCTTCCTGATACCTCCAGCTGCTATTTCAGTTGCATAGCGATACTCAGAATGAATTTACTATTAGTACATAGAATTACAGGTTTGCATATGTGCTTGTGTATTTTGAAACCAAAACTTTTAATTAATTTAATAGAAAAACACTGAAGTAAAAGAGATAATTAGAGATAAAATGGAGAATGTATATCCTTTCTTTGAGATAGAAAAGGGAGAGAGAGTAAGGGACTTTTCTTAGTTCCATTCAAGAATTCAGGCACTGATTCTTCAGCACAAGGAATCATGATATTACCATTAGGAGGACTCCTTCAGCCGTCGTGGTCTGTAAGTCAATTTTTCAGTATTTATGATATTTAATAAATCTTCTAAGGGCACAATTCTGTGCATCCTGGCTGGAGAATGTTGTGTGCTGTAGGGCTTTTTTCTGTCTAAAGATTCATAGGATTGCACCCTAAATGTATTCTGTGTCTTTTGGATAATGCATTATAATGTGATGTAGATATTGACAGAGTTTCTTTTTCTTCTGTACAATAGTTAGTAAGGGATAAACTTCATCCATGTTTGCAAGCTTAAACAAGACTTTCATTTCATTTATATAACACCCAACAGCCAAAGCTCCCTGAGCAATTCACAAAAAATACAATCCAAAAATGGAGCATACAAATTGAAAAACAGTAAAAAAAAACAGCTCAAAACTGTACAAGTAGGCTGGTTGGAAAAGTCAATTGATGCAATTATAACTTTTTTAAAAAAGGTATAGTTTTAAATGGGGCTGAACTTGAACAGTTGTGGTAGTCTTGTGTGTATCAATTATCAGCAATAAAAAGCAACGTTTAGGGACCTTTTGGGGATATTTCCATTGCAATATGCATAAAATACATACATTATTTTGTAGATTATTAGTAGTTGTATACATAATCACTCTATTGTATTCACCATTTCCACGTATGTTTGCATGGGAGAAATATCATTTTCAAGTGATGGCTGTTCTTTTTAGAAGCTGACTACTGGGCTCACAGTTGGCTCACTGTGATTACTTCAGTTTGAAGGAAATGCATGACAAGTTGCTATTACAATTTTCTCCTCAACAACAAAAATGTGGTTGTGAGGAATTTAGGCCATCGTTAACACTTCTGTTGTACTACTGCAATTGCTCTTCTGTTTCTCATTGTTCTTTTATCTCTTGTGTCACTTATTTATCTGCACATCATTAAAAGTTTTTCAGATCTGCCTGTTTAATTTCCCTTTACATGTTTTGGGAGATACCCTGGTTGTTTTATTTATAACTACTAAGGTATAGTATCATATTGAGAAATATTCCCTAAGATTTGCTTTCTCTTTCAAAAATTGCCACCTCACAAATATTGCAAACCTTCAGATTTTTCAACAATTTTCATGTTATACTTTGATTTATCACAAAATAAATCAAGTCCACATTTTTATGCCTTGTATGTGCCTCATGCTGTGTTTCTAACTGTTGACTCCAATCCTCAGTGATGTGGAAACAATCTTGTCCTCTGTGTGTGTGTGCGTGAGAGAGAAAGAGAGAGAGATGGTGAGTGGGTTTGGTTATAACACCAATCCATAGTTTAGTTTAGTGTTACTAGAATGAGCCACAGAGAACCCCTTGCAGTGAATCCCCCTCCAATGCAGCCACAAGGAGAAGTTTGGAAGCTTAAGCTTCTATTTTAAATTAACTGCAGCTTGCCATGTTATCCAACCCAGGACAAACTGGGTTTAATCTTAACTATGGTTAGCTGAAACAAGCCAGTTTCAAAACCATTATGAAGCTGGCTTGTTTTACCTAACCATATTTAAACTTAGCCATAGTTTAGGTTTTGAATGACACACTAAACTGTAGTTAATCTAAAATAAAAATGGTAGCTTGCAGTCTTCTTGCAACAATGCTGGAATGGGGAGCACATGAGCCAAGGGCTAAAGCATGATTTAGCATTATGTCTAAACACAGCCCAATACATTTTGTTCTGTGTTCTTTTTGACATCTATCATTGGCAAAGTGATTTGTCTGGGTATTGCAGAATCCCAGGATGCATCTGCTAAGATTTGAAATCTACTTTGCTCTGCCAAGCAGAGATGCAGAGCTGTCACTAATACCTATTAGTGCCAGTAACATCACTGATGTCATTACTATTTCCCTACCCAGCTCTGTGCAACTGGCATTTAAGGTGGTGTTTGGATGGAGATATATTAAAATTAAGCTCAGTCTTAAATTCCAGTTTTCTTCTGATGGATGTCTTCTGCACATTTCCTAGTGTACTGTAGTGGTTAGGAATCTGACTTTTTTCTTCTTCTTTTCTTTCTTTTTACCAGAAAGTCCCTAGTTCAAATTTTTCCTTAGGCAAGCACCTCTGTTTCTCAGCTTCAGCTCTTCAATTTTACACCTCTTTTTTAGTCCAAAAATAGGCATCTCTGACTAATGTTACAATAAAGTAACATAAAATATTTACAATAAAATAATTAAAACTAGCAACAACATTTATTTATTTACTTTCTCCATTGAAAGAACCTTTCATTTTGCTCAGAGCAGCATGGGAGAGAATTGGCTAAGCACACCTCCCTAGGTGGGAGCTCCAGGGGTGGAAAGTTACCACAGAGAATACCTAAGATCTGGTTCCCTGCAATTGTGCCATGTAAATGGTAAATAGGATAAGATGGGTTTCCTTTAGCAATCTCAAACATGCAGACAAGTACAAAGAACAAGGCCTTTTAGTTCAAATATCCTATGGCCTGTTTAGGGATTTCAAAGTTAGTATAATCACTTTGAATTAAATATGGAGACAAAGTAGTAACCACTGCAGCTCCTTAAGAATAGGTGTTATAGGTCTGTTTCAGACAATATCTAAACTCCTAATCCCTAATCCAGTGCTCTCCAGATATGGTTGACTATGACTCTTATCAGTTCCAACTAGCACAGCAAATGGTCAAGGATTATGGGAGTTGTCTCACATTTGGAGGTTGTGGAAGGCTGGTCTTAACTATAGTTGAGATTATTGTGAACAGGTCAAAGCATGTTTCCAACCATGCCCCCGTGCCCGGGAAACATTTAGATGTACAAGAGTGCAGCAAAATATTTCTATCCCATTGCCAGTAATGAGAGGGACTGATTCTCCCTCCCACCCCATCTGTGGATGAAAGAAGAGTACTATAAGCCCCTACTCCCACTACACTTCTGCCCTGTCAACAAGAGCCAGCAGGCCTGGAGAGCTCCAGGAAGATCATTGCTTTCTAAAAGTCCTATTGTCATCATAAATTTTCTTCTCCAAATGTTCTAGTTCAATCTGCTACATAGTGTGTAGAATTTTTACGCATTCATATCATGTTAAGTGAAGATAAATATTATGAATTGTGTGGTTTGTTCTTTAAAAAAAAATAAAACTCATGTATTGAAGCAGGCTCATAAAAAAATCTATTTCTGCTAAATGTCATGCAGTTTGCCGAAATGAAATAATTTGCTCTGACAGCTCTTGATTGACAGGAATATGTGTGAGCACATTTAAAATAGGCCATCTTCTGGAAGGAGCAAGTGTCAGTGAAATGATAAGATTCTCACTATTCTAATTATTGACAGATTTTGAAATGTTTCAATTCCAAGCAGCATTCTTATCAACAGTATAACACTTTTTTCCTCATAAGCACGCTGAAAATTAAACACTCTTGTCATATTTTTTCAAAAAATGTATCAGCTTGATGAACTTGGTGCTAAACATATTTTATCATAGATTTTTTACTTTCCCTATTAATTATGTTGTTTGTGTGTGTATACACATATGCACACACCCCCACACACCATAAAGTTTGGAAGAGACATAATTTCCACTTAAGTTATGTGAAAATATTTATTTATTTGAAAATATATCCAGTTCTCTGCTTTGAGAATTCATTGAGAAGCAACAGTAAAAAATTAAACATATAATTTAAACCACAGCACTATTTGGATCAGCAGCATTTCTACAGCAATGGGGGTGGGGACACATGGTTCAACTAAAGTCACATTACATTAAACTTTAACCCCTTGCATAGACAGAAATGTTTCAACTGAATGTCCTTCTCACTTAAGTGTATTGGCTTGGTGATATTTTAAGGCTTCCGTTGTGTAGTGCTAAACTGATTAAAAATATTCTTTCAGATTTTAATGCTTAAATTATTGTATTTATCAGTATTGTATGCCACCCAATATCAGTTTCTCTAGGTATATTAAAATACAATAACGAGGGGGCTACTACTACCTCACTTGACAGAGGCACCTGGAGAAGGCCCACTATAGATGATCTGAGGATCTGGGTAGGTACATGTGGGAGGAAGCCACTGAACCATTAAGGACATTAAAAGTTAAAATTAGCACTTTAAATTAGACCCAGAAATGGACCATGAGCCAGGGTAGATGATAAAGCACTGGCGTAATGTAGTCAAATAGTCTAATCCCCATTAATCATCTTGCAGTGGTATTCTGGCTGAAGTTTCTGGACCATTTTCAAAGGCAGCCGCATTATAGTAATTCAAACAGGATGTTAGGAGAGCCTGCGTAACTGAAGCCAGGTTTTTGCCATCCAGGTAGGGTAGCAGTTGGCATATCTACCAGAGCTGATAGAAGGTACTTTGAGCCCCTAAGCCACTTGTACCTTGAGACATCAAACCTCAAATGAGGAACATGACATTTTACCTGGAGTGCAACCTCTCTTGCACAAATTGAACACCACTCACCTAGACCCACTAGCAGTGTTCTGGATTGAGCTTCAGTTTATTAGCCCTCATTACTTCATTCAGACAATGATTCAGAACACCCCCTATCTTGTCTAAATTGGATGAAAAACAGAGAGAAAGATATACTCCACATATTTGTGAGTCCTCAAATCAAATCTCTGGATGATCACTCCCAATAATTTCATGTAAATATACAGCACAGAGGAAATAAAAGAATCTCATAACTGCCAAAGGGTAAAGCAATGGTCCCCCAGCACCACCCTTTGGAATCAGCCATCCAAATAGGAATGGAACAATTGCCAAGCAGCACATCTCTCTCAGCTCAGAGCCTGTCCAGAAGGATACCGTGGTCAATAGTACCCATTCTTGTTTTGGCAAAGTTACTCCCTCAGGGCAACCAAGGCAGCTTCTGTTCCAAACCCAGGCCTAAAGCCCAATTGAAATGTATTTTAAAAATCTCTTTCTTTCAAGATTGCCTAGGATTGACCAGCAACTATACTCAAAAGTATAGTTTTGAGTTGTCACCAGGAACCAGGAAGTAGCCCAGCTCCCTATCTTCATCCCTATACAGCTTATAAACAGATTATGGAAAGCTACATATCCTTCAGATTTTAATGTGGTTCTTTTTCAAGAATCAAACTAGGAGACCCAGATTCAGATTCAAGTTAATGCTCAGTCATTAAGCTCATTATGAGCCATAATGAGCCACTATCCCTGATCCTAACCTACCTCATACAGTTGTTGTGAGGGTAAAAGGGAGGGGGTGAGTCATGTAAGCCACCTTGATCTCCTTGAATACTACTTATTTGGGAACATTACTGGGAGAGGGCTATTGCCCTCATGTGTAGCTTGTGGGCCACCAGAGGCATTCCTGTGAGAAACAGGATGGTGGACTAGGTAGACCCTTGGTCTAATCCAGCAGGGCTCTTCTTTTGTTCTTACAATGTAAATGTAATCAATGAATAAATAAGACATAAACCTCAGACCCAGCTGAAGTCAGTGTAAACTTGTCATTGATCTTACCTTGATCACAACTTCCCTAGATAGTTTTTTTATATAAGATGTTTAATTAAGCATTATTTCCCAAACAGTTTGTTTTTAATATTTGGAACCTATTAAATAATGTTAAGATTGAATATTATTTATTATGTAAATAGTTGTAATTTAAATTCTTATCTAAGATATCTAAACAAGAAATACTTAGCAAAAGATTTTACCATTTCAATTATGTAGCTGAAGAATGTTGACTTTATGCAGTGACAGTGTTTATACTATTGCATAATTAAGAAGTACCTCAAGGATAATGTTATTAGTACCAATGTGTATGGTTTGCATTGTAAAATTATATTTATTATTTATTTTATTTTATTACATTTTTATACTGCCCAATAGCCGAAGCTCTCTGGGCATTTCACAAAAACTAAAATCATGAAGAGCATAAAAACAACCAACAATCTAAAAACACAAATACAAAATACAATATAAAAAGCACAACCAGGATAAAACCACACAGCAAAAATTGATATAGGTTAAAATATGGAATTAAAACAGCAAAGTTTCAATTTAAGTTAATAGGTGTTAAAATACTGAGAAAATAAAAAGGTGAGAGTTTTCTCTCTCACTCTCCTACAAAAACTAAATGATACGTATTTTAAGATATTTGATATTTGTCTAGGTGAAGGAAGATCAGGGTAGCTAGTTAGTTGAATTGTACATTCGTATTCAGGGAATATTATTTATTTGTTTATTTAAATTGTGCCCTGTACCCCCATGAGTTGCCATGGTGGATGAAAAAAAGATTTTAATAATAATAATAATAATAATAATAATAATAATAATAATAGTAGTAGTAATATTTCTTGCCCGCTTCTCCCTTTGGATTGAGACAGGGAACAACGTTAGTTAAGAGACACAAGAACGCACAGGGTTTTAAGTAACTTCTTAAAACTTCCAGTAAAATCTAAAACTTAAATAGATGATATAACTGTAACAAAAAGTAACAACCCCTTTTCAGGACATCAAAAAATTTAGGACATAAAAATTAGTGCTACAGAAACACTTGTTCAAATAATAGTTGATTATTATTATTATTATTATTATTATTATTTATTTATTTATTTATATAGCACCATCAATGTACATGGTGCTGTACAGAGTAAAACAGTAAATAGCAAGGCCCTGCCGCATAGGCTTACAATCTAATAAAATCATAGTAAAACAATAAGGAGGGGAAGAGAATGCCAACAGGCACAGGGTAGGGTAAGCAGGCACAGGGTAGGGTAAAACTAACAGTATAAAGTCCGCACAACATCAAGTTTTAAAAGCTTTAGGAAAAAGAAAAGTTTTTAGTTGAGCTTTAAAAGCTGCGATTGAACAGGTTGATAGTAGGGACTGGAGAGAGGAGACTAACTGAACACCACGTAGCAGGGAATTTCATAGCTTGTATGCCATTCACAGAGAAGGTCTTATCCCAACATGTAGTTAGTTACCCAATGTATTTTAGCTGGGGTGGGGCATAGAATAAAGTGTCTCCGGCAGATTGAAGCATGCAGTTGGTTCATATGGGAAGCCCTCGAGATATCATGGCATGAGCACAGGATTTTGAATTGGGCCCAGAAGGGAGTCTGTAGACAATTAAGGCTATGCATTACTCGTGGTATATTGTCAATGACTTGGACTTATAGCTGCTGTATTTTGCATCAATCGAAGTTTGCAGACACTTCCCAAAGGCGGTATAACATACTCACTTGAAGTATGTTATAGTAGTCTAATCTGGATGTAACCCAGGAAAATGTAAGTGGCCAAATTTGCTTTCTCCAGAAAAGTGTGTAGGTGGCAAATGCTTATGGTTCCCAGTTTAGGAAAAGAAGGAAGCAATGTAACAGTAACAACATAATATGGAAAGCATATGCATATATGTGATGTGAACCAAAGCCATATATGTACAAGAATCTTTTGTTCTGTGAACAGAAATGTTCCATGTGTGATCAGAAATTACCCTGTGTGCATAATAGATTGCATTGTGGCCTAAAATCAGTTGTAAAGCAGACAGATTTCCATTTTTATAGAAATCATTCTTGACACACATTAGGTGACCATCCACTACTGATAAAAGGGTTTGCAGTTCTGTTCTGAAATTCGTTAAACTTTGTTTACAGTCTCAAAAAAATCTTTACAGACCTTCTAATGATATGAGTTACAGATATGGATAGTTCATAGAAAGGTTCAACTGAGAGGTGAAAAACATTTTGATTGGCATATAAGATGGGATGTTTGTAATTTTAATCAAATTTAAAATTAAGACATACTTCAAATAATATGTCAAAGTGATGTTATTAAATTTAAAATCTAATGACAACTGCTTCACTGCTAGTTAAAACATAGCCATTGTGCCTGTGGCAATACATGATGCATTTCAGAGCATGCAGAAACAAAGAAGTCAAGTATTTAAAGAAAAGGGAGTGACTAAAACTGAACATAGGAATGTGACCTGGCTATAATCACAGCAGGGGTTTTTTTTCTGAGAAGGAGGCATTATTATGCTAAATACTGGGGTTTTTAAGTATATTTTGGATTTGAAAAAGGTTATAAAAGTAGAAAGAAATGACTTATTTTCTGTTGAGGATTATGAAATATTGAATGGTACTGTAATCTATCCCCCCTCCCCCAAACAGGCCATAGTCACAACAGTTCTTCTCCGTGTATAATTATAGCAGACAAATGAATTCAGTTCCATCTTTTAAACAAAATTATGAACAAGTCTCCCCACCTCAGATATTAGAGTATATGGAAATATATATGTATGAAATGTTTAGATAAATGTAGAAGCAGCAAAGAGAGTCGGGTAATGCATGTTTCAGTATAGAAGAACACAAGTCTTGTAAATCTAAAATACCTTTAGTGGGAGAGCAAGCAGCCAATCATGCACATTTAGCAGAATGTGGATAAAGCCCCCAATCCAGTTAAAGTTAGTCATGAATAAAGGTGCTTCAAGATGGACAGCTCCTACCGCTACTAATCAAAAGGCATTATACAGCTGTTTCCCTCAACAGATATTTTTGTGGTAAGAAAAATGGTGGGAAACATGGGAAAATGCAAGAGGGTTACAAATGAAAGACACTATCTGAACCTCTATAAAATTCCATGAATGGAAAAGAGTGATTGCATAACAAAAGCCTCATCTGGAAGCCCCATGTGGCAATATTTGGATGTCACATTATTGTGAATGAGTCAGTGTGTTGGTGCAGAATGGTCCAATTGCTCCCTTTGCAAGCAAAAGCAGCTAAACAAATTGTGGACCGTCTTGGCTTATGACTCTGCCTTGTCTGGGGAGAGACAAGTTAAGAGTTCCCAGTTCACATATCACAATAAACAAACCATGGATGGAAGGCCTGCCATTTCATTAGCCACCCTAACTTGCAGGAGGAGCCAATTGGCAGCCACCAACATACTGGTTTGTTCACAATAAACAAATGGTTTCTATGTCAAACTAAAAACAATAGAACCAGTTTGTCACAAGTAAATTGATTATTATTGTTGTTTTCAAAAAAACATAGTCACGACTAACTTCAGCTAGCTGTCACAATTATGTTCTAGCCCTGCCTAAATCATATATGGAAAATTATATGTGGCTACTAAGAGGAGGGCTTTCTCTGTTGTGGCACCCTGGCTGCGGAACAAGCTCCCCAGAGAGGTCCGCCTGGCACCTACACTGTATTCTTTTCATCGCCAGCTGAAGACCTTTTTATTTTCTCACTAGTTTAACACCTAAATTTAAACTTTGCTGTTTTAATTCTGTATTTTAATCCTATATCAATTTCTGCTGTGTGGTTTTATCCTGGTTGTGCTTTTTATATTGTATTTTGTATTTGGGTTTTTAGATTGTTGGATGTTTTATTATGTTCTTAATGGTTTTAAATTTTGTGAACCGCTCAGAGAGCTTCAGCTATTGGGTGGTATAAAAATGTAATAAATAAATATGTCTGGATCAACAGAATAAATAACTTTCACGGTCCTAAAATATTGTTTAATAATATTGTTTAAAATATTTAGCTATATTTCAACAATATAGAAGCTGTAGGCAACTATGGGCTCCAGAAGGCCCAATCTCTTGTTGTTCAAAGACTAATAGATCTAGAGCTACAGCATTTACGAACTGCTGCTAATAAATCTTGCTCTCTACTGCTCTACAATAATTTTAATAACTATGGGCTCACTACAGCTTCATATCTGTATGCTTTAACCATTCCCAAGTATAGGAGAGCATTTACCCTTGCTCGCTTTAATGTGTTGCCATCAGCATTACTAGAAGGACGATTTAATAAGATCCCGGTTAATGAACAGAAATGTCCCTGTGGTTCTAGAGCAACAGAATCTGTTGAACATGTCATTTTGCATTGTAACATGTATGAGGAATGCAGAAAAAAGTTAATCTTTCCTTTATTAACAGCCTTTTCTGGGTATAGCCCCACAACGTTGGTATTAATCTGTTTAAGGGATGTGTCCTCCCATATTACTGAAAGGGTCTCTAAGTTTCTTATGACCTCAATGCAAATTAGAAAAATAATGTTGCAATCCTTCTGAGAGAAGCAACTCACCAAGCTGTATTTTGTTTTTATGTCACTTTTTATCTATCCTTTGTATGTTTTGGTGTTGATTTTGCTGGTCTGTGTCCATAATAAATAACAATGAATGAAAAAACAAGCGACACTTTATCATTTGAGGATGTGCTCCGGTCCATATCTAACCTGCTCCTGTCCATATCTACACATATGAAATTCATCTTTATTTGCCACAGTTGAACATTTACCCTGTTGAAAGTGGACCATTGTATGATTATATGTGTGGGAAGATTTAATTTCTACTGCATATCAATCAATGTAATGTATACTACATTTTCACTAACTTTTTGACAACTGCAGTCCTTCTATTTATAGATTTCTGGGGCAGTATAATATTTTATATGTTAATATATTTTAAAAGTATTAAAATCTAGCTTTTCTGGACAAACAAAATTACTATATATTGGATAATGTTTTATATTTTAAAACTAGGGCCATTGATAGAAGGATTGCCTAAACAATCATTTCAGTATAGCACACTACCTAAAATTACTCTCTAGGTTTGGTAATACAAAAACGACCATGTTTGTCTTTACTTCTGCTCTCAGCCTCACAAAGGACCTGTGTGTTCCTATTAGCAGTGAAGAAGAAACTATTCTATTTTATATACTTTAAAATAAGAGAACAGCTATTACTACTTCTTTGTCCCAGTAAACATGGGTGCATATTGTAACTTGTCTTACACCTAGTGAGGCTAATCTTACTACAGTCCTTTACAGAATTCCTCCCGTATTTCATCTTAAAACTGTTATGAACTGCAAATTTGAGGGCAGCAACATCATGCCCAGATTCCTCCCCTCCTTTAATATCCCCCCTTTAAAATCTAGCCTGATGAAGAGTTCTGGAAAGCTCAAAATCTTTCTTACAACTTTCAGGCATTTTGGTTGTTCCCAATAAAGGTATTTCCATACTGTGACTTTTGGATTTTTTCAGAATAGTTTGTTTGGGAAAGAAATGGGATGAACGGCTGGGATTATCATGGGTAGCAAATGCCTCATTTTCTATCTCTGCCTCCTCCACCCCCTCTATTCTTATATTTGTTTCTAGGCTTTAGCCCAATTAATTTACAATGTAGTTTTTATTATAATCTGTGAAGAGTTAAATAGTCAAATATCCATAATTTCAAATTCTATGTTCTCTACTTAGATGTTATGTAGGGGGTCATTCTTTCAGACCTATGAAGAAGAAAAATTAGGAAGCCAACTGTTAAAAGAATCATTTGCGGGATACATTGTGACCAGTATGAACTAAAGCAAATGCAGGTTAAAGACCAGAGACAAGAACCTTTGCTTTTATGAAGCAAAGTTGATGAAACACATTTATTTTTGTAGATGAGAAATAAAATGTTCCTTTCTGATCAGTTACAGTGGCATGCTAAGGTGAATTTTAATTATGACTAAATTGTGGTATTACTCTTTCATACCCCGAACATCTGTTCCCTTCAGGAATGATGATTTATGCGGGCTATCAGTAGAGACAGCTTGCTACAGCTTATGTCACGGTTTGTGGGAAGATGGGGTCGTATTTCCAAAAATACCAGCTTTTATATGGATACCAGCCAGTGTGTTATTAAGGTAATAGGGGAAAGGGAGCACGATGTGTTCGTTTTTAATTCTGAAGCCAAATATTGACTTTACCTTTTTTCTTCCAGACCATCTGTTGTTAATGAAGAATGCAACTTGGACAGTGAATGGTCTAGTCTTTCCTAGAGGTGTCAAGAGAAGGAAAGCCAAGCCTGTGCTTTCCAAACGCATGAAAAAACTTACACAGAAGCCCACGATAAGACTTTTGGTGTTTAAGAACTGCATGGGGCAGGATGGTTATGAAATACCAACACCCCCAGACCAAATTGAAGAGGTAAACTGGGATGTGGCAGAGCCCGAATATGTGAGAAAGAACATATTCTCTTTGGATTTATTTATTATTTAACCTATTTAGTTATATGATTAGAATAGAAATTCAATTATAGAGTTTCGAAAAATCATTACCATCCACAATTACTGGACACAAATAATTTTACATTGCAGTGTTTTATCTTGATTTTTTAACTAGACCATTGTCTTTAAGCGTTCAGCTCTGAAATTGCATAATTTAACTTAAAACGATCACTTCAGAGTAGATACAGCAATTCATAATGTAGAGTACAAGGATGGATGTGCACCAATTAGAGTGAGTTTGCCAAAGCAGCAACACAGGATTGCCATTATGTACTGTGCAAGTACAATAGCACAACTCAGATAGAGTGGGAAGGGACAGAACTCCTTCCTTCCTCCATGTGGCCCTGGCTGCAAACACTATTTCTTCAGGAAAGTCCCAGGGTATGTCCTAGCAAAAGGACAAAACCAGCTCCCTCTGTATTGATGAAGTGGGCAGCAGTTCTCAAAAGCTCCTGCCATAATACATTTGTTAGTTTTTAAGGTGCCACAAGATTCGTTTTTTGTTGTTGTTGTTGTTGTTGTTGTTGTTGTTGTTGTTATTATTATTATTGCATTTATATCCCACAATTTTTCCTCCAAGGAACCCTAAGTGGCATACATAATCATCCTCCATTTTATCCTCACAACAACAACCCTGTGAGGTAGGTTGTGCTGAGAGTCTGTGACTGGCCCAAAGTCACCCAGTGGGCTTCCATGGCTGAGTGGGGACTAGAACCCAGATCTCCCGAGTCCCAGCCCAACATTCTAGCCACTACACTGCATTGGCTCTCTGCTCTCTGTTTACCAGGAATAGATACAAGCATAGTTTGTGACTCTAACTGCTATGGAGCATCCAATTTCTGCAACTATTGATGTCTGTAGCATAGCAAACTTTTATAGCTTTTGTCATAAACTGACAAAAAAGATCAATAGCAAACAGTATATTAGGGCTGAGCTGGAAAGCAAATGTTTTCACAAAAATTTCTGATTGTATCCTAACTTTTAGCAATGTTTTGGAATCACATGAAAAGAGTTTGCCTATAAAAAACGAAAACAAATGTGTTGTGAGCAACATTGCCCTCTGCCTCAGTTGTTTTTGTTTGCATTCAGAAGTTGCATAGCCAAAACTTAGGAGCTGCTTAACATTGCAACATTTTCACATTCACTATGTGATCCCGAATAGGCTGGGATCATTTGAGGAATCTGAAAAATAATGCTGAAGGAACAGTAGAGAGGGAAATTACTAACTGCAAACAGCTACAAGGAAATATAGTTTTTTAATATATTAGATATCTATACCACGCAACTGGCAAATGCCCTCAAGGCAATTTACAATAACCATAAATAAATAAATAAAACAATACAAGTATCAAAATAATACAATATTAATCATTAAAAACCTTAAGAAATATACTTAAACATTGAACAGCCAACAGTAAAATTAATAAAGCCACAGATGAAAGGTTAGATACCTGCTTAAAGAAGAACATCTTAACCTGATGTCTAGATGTATACAGTGAAGATGCCAGGTGGATCTCCATGGGAAAGACATCCCATAGATGAGAGGCACTACAGAGAAGGCTTTCCCCCTGGTAGCCACCTGTTGCACCATTGTGGACAATGGCACCCAGAGAAGAATCTCCAAAGATGATTTTACTAGTCAAGCAGGAACATATGGGAGAAGACACCCTTTCAGGTAGACTAGTCATCATCATCAATCATCATCAATCATCATCATCATAATAGTAATAGTAATAAATTTATTTCTTACCCACCATGATTGGATCAAGGCAGGGAACAACAATAAGTATAAGTATATAAAATTGATTAAAAACATAGTACACATTAGTAAAACAACCTAAAAACATCCTAAGCCATTTAGGACTTTAAAAGTAAGCACTAACACTTTAAATCGAGCACAGAAACTGATTGGCAGCCAGCGCAGTTGATGCAGTAGTAGAGTAATACGTCCAAAATGGCCAGTCCCAATATACAGCCTCACTTGTCTGTTCTGCACTAACTGAAGTTTCCAGACCAAGTAGGGTTGTAGCTGGTCTATCAGCTGAAGCAGATAAAGGTACTTTGTGCCATGAAGCCACTTGGGCCTCAAGTGACAGAGCTAGATCTATAAGCACTCCTAGATTATAAACTTGCTCCTTTTGGGGGAGTGCAACCCCATTTAGAGAATGTTGGATACCCTAAATTGGACAGATGAACCACTTATTAACAGAACCTCCATCTTGTCTGGATTGAATCTCTGTTTATTTTGTCTCTCCAGCTCATTTTTTGTGAACTGCCTAGAGATCTTTGGCTATGGGTACTATAGATTTATAGTAAATGAAATGAAATTACTGAGCCCAAATACTGGTTCAGGACAATCACTGCTCACTTGCATTTGATAAAAAAAGAAGTGGAGTTGGGTGTCAACTGCAAATTGATGGCACTTCACTCTTTCCCTCAGAACAATCTCTCCCAGTAATATCATGTAGAGGTTTAAAAGCATGGGGGACTAAAGAGCCTTGAGGGATGCCACAATAGACTCTCCACAAAGCAGAATTATAGTCACCCACCAACACTTTCTGGAACCAGCCGTCCAAGTAGGAACAGAATCACTGTAAAACAGTACCTCCAACTCCCAATTTAGTCAGCCTCCCCAGAAGGACACCACGTTTGATGGTATTAATGGCCTCGAGAAGTCTAGGAGAACCAACAGGGATTCATTCCCCCTGTCTTTCTCCCAGCCTGACCAAGGCAAACCAGGCCTAAAACCTGAATGAAATGGGTCAGATAAGCAGTATCATTCAGGAGTGCCTGAAGTTGGCCACCAACCAGTTTCTCAGTCACCTTGCAAAAAAATGGGAAATTGGCAATTGGTCTAAAATTATTAATGTCTTCTGGATCCAGCCCCAGCTTTTTCAGGAGAGGTTGAGCCACCATCTCTTAAAGGGGTTGGTAGTTGGCCATCACTCAAGAAGGCATTGATTAATTACTAGATCCAGGGCTTCAGGCCAGATCTACTGGCTGTAGTTAGCCAAGAAAGGCAGGGGTCAAGAGCACAGGTGAGCAGATGGGCAGATCCAAGATGGAATTAAAAAAAATCAGGGAACATGGCAGCTCCTCCAAAAGGGTTAGTTTCTCATTTGAAAACTAAATGGGTAATCACACAGTGATGACCAAATATATTAAACTTTACTCCTTCAAATAAAAATGTTTTAAAGGTTTGATTATTTAGTGAAACTATTTTTTTAAAAAAATGTCAAGTTTTTAGATATTTGCACCATGAAGCTGAACCTTACTTCACCAGCAAAGTACGTGTACAATGTCCATGGAGAAAGAATTGAAGATCTCATAAATGGTGAGTAGAAATTATATGGGTTTTTTAAAAGGTCATGAATACTCTAGATCAGCTAGTTCAGGTATGCATATCAGATCCATGCCTTTCTTTGGCTGCTTCCAGATGACACATTTATTGTGGAATGGCAATGCTTTGTTCTCTCACATCTTTCCAGGAAGGAGAGTTGGCGTCCAGATGACATCTGACTCTAATCCTCACATGTTTTTCCCACAGTTGTTTTGTATTTCCCCCTAGTGCTAGGGTCCCCACATGGTGGCCATAGGCAGCAGTGTGCCTGAGGACGCTTCCCATGGCACCCTCCAGGCTTCCTGTCTTTCATGATTTTTTAAAAAAGATTTTTAATTATTATTTTTTAAACTGGGAAGCTGGCCTTGAGCATCATCTTTATTTTCAAGAACGCCTGTTTGGGCCACAGAGGCATTCTTAGAAAATAAAAATGGTGGGCGGCTGGAGCCCAGCACTTCGTTCTGAAGCATGCCGAGTCAATAAGGAAAAAAGACAAAGGTAGGCTAAAGTGATGAGGAGCAACCTGGAGGGATTGAGGGTGGGAGTAGCATCTTAAGGAGCTAGAGGGGATGGTAGGGAATGAGAGGGTATTTTGCCTATGCTGTGTATGCGTGCTTTGCCCACCCCCTTTCCCCTTCTTGTCTGGTGAATATTAGATGGCTTGTTTGTTTGTTTGGTGTGTGTGGGTGTGAGTGTGGATGCCTTGTTGTATGTGTGTTTATTTCTCTGAGCAAAACCAGTTTACCTTCTGTGAAATTGGTATTTTGTTGTGCTTTGTGAGGTCTCCTCCTCTGCCTTGTACTCAGTTTTCTTGGTTGAATTACTTGTCTCTGAGCCTCATCCATTAGCCTTCTGTGAATGGGTGTTGAAGCAAAAAAACTGTGGGTATAGGAGAGCGGTTTTGTGAACACATCTCTGCCTTGTACTTGGGTTCTTGTGCATGTTAGCATCACTAGTTGGTCTTTGGGAAAGGCATTTTGTAACTGGCCATAGCCCTCTCAAAATTCCAAATGTGCCCATTGCAATAGTGGAGGTGGGACCAGTAATTTGCATGCAAACTCAGCAGCAAATTGAGAAGGTGAATCAGCCATGTCCTTAGATGTCTATATACTAACACAAGGAGTAATAGGAACACACGACGTACTTGAAATCCTAATATGAGAAGGCAAATATATTCCAACAGATATCACTGAGACTTTATGGGATATAAGCTATATTTATGACCTATATTCATGATTGGCATATAGCAACTGAAGGGTATATTTTGTTCAGAAGGAACAGATCCAACAGAAAGGGAGGGGCAGTAGTGTAATGTGTAAAGAATGAAATCATCTGTATAGAAGTCCATGATTCTGAGAATAGAAGTCCTTTTGAAAGTGTCTGTGTAAGGCTAGAAGGAGTGATAAATAGGAGTTATGTTGCTGTGGCAATATACTACAGACCATCCAGCAGCTGGAAGACATGAATAGTGCTTTTCCAGAACAGATGATAAAAACTTTGCCAGAGGCAAGCCATAGTAGTAATGGGGGATTTCAACTATCATTACATTGCTGAAAACGTAACTCTGCTAAGAATTGAAAGTCCAAGAAAATTTTGATTTGACTTTGTTGACAGTTTCATCTCTCAGAAGGTGAAAGAAGGGGGGAAAGGTTCCAGTGTCTTGATCCTAACCAACAGCGAAGAACTGGTTGATGAAGTAAAAATGGCAAGAACCTTGGGAGAAAGTGACCATGTGAAAACTGAGTGTAGTTGAATATCTAAGTTGCACTTTAGGAAAGAAGATTTGAAAAAGGTCAGAGAAAAGTTGGATAAGATCCCATGACTAGAAATTCTGAAAGAAAAACAAGTTAAGTTCAGGAGGGTTGGGAGAACCTGAAAACTGAAATACAGATGGCACAATCACAAACTGTTTCCACGAGAAGGAAAAAAGTATGAGGTTGCTTAAAAAGCTAGTGCAGTCTTAGGCTGTACCAACACAACCATAGTATCCAGGTTTCAGGAAGTAATAATTCTGCTCCATTCTGCATTTAACAGACTGCATTTGGAATACGGTATCCAGGTCTGGGCTCCACATTTTAAGAAGGACATTGACAAGCTTGAGTATGTCCAGAGAAGAGTGACCAGGATGGTGAAGGGTGTTGAAATCAAGTCCCATGAGGAATGGTTGAAAGAGCTGGGTATATTTGGCCCGGAGAAGAGAAATTTAAGGGGAAACATGATAGCAATCTTCAAATACCTGAAAGGCTGTAATGTAGAAGGAACAGAGTTGTTTCCTGTTGCTCCAGAGTGCAGGACTAGAACCAATGGGTCAAAATTGTCATTAGCTAAAGTTTAGGTGAAACATCCTAACAATGAATGCTATTCAGCAGCGGAATAGTCTGACTTAGAAGTTGGTGGGTTCTCTTTCACTGGTGGCATTTCAGCAGAGTCTGGGTGGCAATCTGTCAGGGATGCTGTATCTCGCATTGCAGAGCCTGCATTGGGCAGGGCATTGGACTAGAAGTTCTCTAAGGTACTTTCCAACTCTATGATTCTATAAGATTTTATAGACCAGGGCCTACTTAGTTATTATCATAATTTATTCGTTCTAGGGTGCAAAAGCAGAATGATTTGTTAACTACCATGTAGCAGTAGTACTTACTGATGCAGTTGATTGTTTTACTTTCATTTAACAGAGGTTAATCATGGGTGGTTACTTGTCACAAAACATGTGGAGCAGCTTTGTAATCAAATAGAAGCAGTGAGTAGTTTGAGAAATATAATGCTACCTGTTCTCTTTCAAGTCCTCAGGAGATATCAGTCAAGAACCAGGCAAAGTTAAGCACGTTTAACTCCTATTGATTTCAGTGGTAATCTTGGGCACAGGTTTACATATCTTATATTGAAATCAATAATACTTAAAACTTCTTAACTGGATTATGCCCACAGTTGTTTTCTTAGTAAAGTCCATCATTTCTGGACTCATCACTCAACACAATTATTTAACATGCTGCAGTAGTTGGTCACTAGTTATAAATATCAGTAGTTTGTTGGAATGAACTAGGAGTTATATTTAAGGCTAGCATAACTCCTGTTTTTTTTGCTTTAGGCTTACATCATGATGACAGTGCTGTTGTTTTCAAGTTATAGTGCAGAATTGTCTTTGTATTGTCTGAGTTACTCAAATGCCTAGATGAATTAATGATATTAAGAGTGAAAAACAATTGGAGTATGGAGTTGAAGCCCGTTTTTACTTTTACATATGAAGATATTTAAATATATTACTTTTATACTTTGACCTCTATAGACTTTGTTATAGGAAAAAAGTATAAGAGTGATATAAGTCAGAAAGAGGCATAAAGTCTATTGGAAAACTACCAAATGTCCCCTGCAAATGGGCCCTATTCAGAATCAGTAAGCGTATGATGAGTGAAGTGGTTTTGAATATCGCCTTTAGATTCCATGCTGTTACAAGGCCAGCCCCGAACATGGCAACTCTTATTTCCACACACAGTACCTCTTCACTCTCAATTTAACCCAAAAATCTGATGAACCCATTACTCCATACTTGATTTCATGGAACAAGGAGTAGATATAGTTACAAATGATCAATCACAAGCCGTGAACCAAAGCAGCAAGGCATTAACAATTCACACCATTTTGGTCCACTTGCTCAAGCAGAAGATGTGCCAGCATATTTAATGCACAGCGACTTCACTCAGTTTTAGCAAAGACATGAGTCATGTTACATTTTAGAAATGAAGGGATTTCATAGGATTTCATGCTTGCTAACCATTTGAGTGTCAGAGTTCATGAACATCTAAACAATTAAAATAACCAGGTTCTCTGTAAAGGCCATGAGGGATGAATATTTAAATTAAATTTTGCTCAGGTAAAATATAAAATGACCAAGAAACATTTCTTCCCCAATAAAGCGATTTACTGTTAGATTGCGTTGTACAAATCAGCATCTTGTTCAGCAGTATTGTAACACTGTAGACCCCACAGGCATATGCCGTCAATTTAATGGGATCAGTGAAGAAGCAAGGCAGCTGTGAAAGATTGCTTTAAGTACAGCAATCGTGTGCTTGTCATTCTGTTCAATAGTGGAAAAATCCAAATTCGGGTAGGCATCAGTATTTAAGAGAATGACTGCTAAAGCATCTCTCATAAGTACCTTGGGGACAATAAGATTTGACATATAACACATAAACAAAAGTACACAACAGCTGTTAGATTAGTTTTGTTTGAGTAAAATACGTCGGGATCATTTAAACATAGCATGTGTTCACTCCATCACTCAGGCTGAGTCTGCAGACCACACTTTTGAATATTATACACCAATTCCTGTGAGCCCCAGAGTTGCATCTCCATTATTAAAATAGTATGGAAACAATTTGTTCAATTAATTGTATGGCTTAGTTACAAACTCCCACCATTCACATAAAGAGCAGAATCTGTAGAGGACTCCTTTAAATATATTTGATGAATTGTGCAAAGAGTGCTGGAGCTTAACTTTTATTTTATTTTTTCTAGAATCTTAAAAAAATATGGAAAATGTTTTAATTCATCATTAATGGCTTCCCCCCACCCCAGCCATTTTTTTTTTAAAAAAACACACCTTATAAAACTTTTTTTCAATTCCCCATGAGAACATTCACAAACAGACAGAGGTTAAATCCAGAGGGGGCTGAAAAGGATAAATCTTGAGGGATATTGGCAAACGGTTCAGATTTCATAGAATCATAGAATAGCAGAGTTGGAAGGGGCCTACAAGGCCATCGAGTCCAACCCCCTGCTCAATGCAGGAATCCACCCTAAAGCATCCCTGACAGATGGTTGTCCAGCTGCCTCTTGAATGCCTCTAGTGTGGGAGAGCCCACAACCTTCCTAGGTTACTGGTTCCATTGTCATACTGCTCTAACAGTCAGGAAGTTTTTCCTGATGTCCAGCTGGAATCTGGCTTCCTGTAACTTGAGCCCGTTATTCCATGTCCTGCACTCTGGGAGGATTGAGAAGATTTGCTTGTGGCAGTTCTTCACAGTATGTTTATGGGCCACAAGTGCATAAAAGAGACCAAAAGGAATAACAGATGTATGGCCAGCTGTGGAAGGTCAATAAAAAAGTTATATACCACAGTTTTTAACCTAGATATATGCAGAAAAAGTTCATAACAACTGTTTTATGAATGGCCGTTGTCAATAACTTAATTGTTACTGTCTGTACTTTTTGCCATTCCTTTCCCTCTGATCTCAAAGTTGACAGTTCCCCAACCCAGCCATGTTAGTGGAGGTTCTGAAATGTTTTTAGAGTAGATGTCTGGCAGGCCCCAGTGTAGGAAACATTCCATAAATGAGATGCCACAGTTGAAGGGCCTCCTTTCCCAGTTGTCTCTGCATCAGAGCCCAAGGGTGGAGGGACAATCAAAGGAAGGTTGCCGATTGCCTAAGCAAGTAGATTTGGAAGTGACAATCCTTCAGGTACTCAAGTCCCAAGCCATGTAGGGCTTTCAAGATAAGCACCAGCACTTTAAATTGTTCTTAGAAATGAATCAGGAACCAGTGGAATTGTTTAAGTACTAGAGTGGAAAAAAATGTTCTTAGTGCCTAGCAGGGCCAGTGTCGGATTGGAAGGGGAAATAGTAGGATGGGCGGCATCACCCAGAGGCATTCTGAGGAAATTAAGATGGTGGATGTAGCCACCTCAGCTAGTGCTTCTCTTCAAAGCACTGGAGCATAAAAGCACTGGATTTTTCTTTAAAATGGAGGTCATTGTCTGCAGTAGGGGCCCCAGCATTTGCCATACCATGGTGGGTTCTGACACCAGACCTGATGCCCAGTCCCAAGAAATACTGAAGAAGAACCCTCGAAACAGCATAGTAACCGGACTTCTGTTTATATAAAAAAGACGCTTCATATGAATAATTCACTTATGTAGATTGTATGTGGATATTACAGGCTTTGTGAAATATTGTTGTTGGGCCTGTATTTTGTATATTTGTAAAAATTTGTAAAAATTTCTGAAATATTCATTTATGAATAATAAAACTAAAACAGCACAAATAGAATAAAATATAGTAGCAGCAGGCTAAAAATGATTTAGTTAATATTTTAAAGGCCCTGGAAAAATAAAACAAAAAGATTGTGAGGAGTCCAGGGAGGGTTACAGCATGCACCATCTCTCTGTGATCACTGGCCAATTGGAAGTGAGCATAATTGAACTGGAATAGAGCAGGGGCAGGGAGGTGGAAGCTTACAGCACATCCAAGGCTCTGCAGCCACTTGATAAGAGGTTGGAGAGGCAGCACGAGAGGGAAAGGAGGGTGCACAGTCCATGGAGAGGGACGCAAAACGGAAATATACCTTTTGGCTTCAGATCCAAAATGGGGGTTAACAGTCTAAGATAGTGTGGGTGAAGGGAAAGAGGAAGATGCATTCAATTCCTTGCCATATCCCTTGGTGATTGGATCCCTTATGTCTGAGCAGAAGACCAAGAGAGAGCTTTGTGCCCATTTACTATAGCACAAAAAGGGATGGAGGGATTGTAGACAAGAGGGAACATCACAGACTTCTTCACCTCATGACAGAGGCCCCAAGAATATAGTCCAGGCATTAGGGTGGTGATGATGATGATGATGATGATGATAATAATAATAATAATAATAATAATAATAATAATAATGGGCTTGATAGACTACTGTCAGATTCAATGGCCACAATACCTGACAAAACACCTCTCCTGACATGAACCTACCTGTACACTATGCTCAACATCTAAGGTCCTCGTCCGGGTGCCTACTCTAACGGAGTAGATGGCAACAAGGGAGAGGTCCTTTTCAGTGGTGGCTCCCCAATTATGGAATGATCTCCCTGACGAAGCTCGCCTGGCGCCAATATTGTTATCTTTCCGGTGCCAGGTCAAGACTTTTCTCTTATCCCAGCCATTTAACAGCATATGCTGAGTTTTTTAACTGACCCCAGAAAAGTTGTTTTAAATGGTTATTGTCTGTTTTTGTTTCTATTTTATGCTTTTTATGTTTTTAAATTTTGTATATTTGTTTTTAATGTTCACTGTTTTTAACTTTTGTAAACCACCCAGAGAGCTTCGGCTATACTACTACTACTGATGATGATTCTGAAATCATGCTAAAGGAGCCTTCTTCAATCTGGTGCTCTCCAGAAGTTTTGAACTTCAACTCCCAGCAGCCCCAGCCAGCATGGCCAATAGTCAGGAATTTAGGTGTGCTGGAGAAGGAGGGACAGGGGAGCATGCAAGCTCATGGTTCACTAAAGCTTGTTTGCATCACCTGCTCCCATGTAAATAAGTTTAGAATTGAAGGGTTGGGCAAAGTTATGTGTCTCATATTGGCTCAGTTCAGACATCACACTAAACCATCTTGTAGTGTGATGTCTAAACTGAGACAAATAACTTTGTCCACTCTTTCAATTCTAAACATGTTTACTTGGAAGCAGGTGCCACTCATTTCAATAGATTTTAGTTCCATGTAAGTGTGCTTAGGATTGAGTCTGTAGCCTAATGGATAGGTTGAAGAATAGTATGTGAAGCACATCACTTTCACCTCACTACTTCGAAAAGGTCAGATTTAATAGCATAGTAATTATAAAGCTATAGATAGTACATTTTGTATAAAGTTTGACTTGAATGCCATATCTACTTTATTATAGGGCACACATCCACTGAAGCGCCATAACCACAGCAGTAGCTGCTCCAAAAAGGAGCACCAAAAAGGGGGAATTTCTCCCCTTTCTGGAATAGCTGGAGACTTGGGGAAGTGTTGAAAAGGTGTGGGACACCAAGAAGTGTCAGAGAAAGAATTATATTGCCAAGGAGAAGATATTATTCCCCTTCCTGCCTTTGTACACTTGTTCCATTCACCTCCCCCCCCCCCATTTTTGGTGTTTCTGAATTGCACTACTGGGCTCCTCATTTCTCTTACTGTTATTTCTCCCATGGTTCTTCACAACTATGCACAAATTACCCTACATTGTGCTTTTAACCTGTTGGTTGTTTTATTGTGGTTTTAATTTTTGTGAACCGCCCAGAAAGCTTCGGCTATTGGGTGGTATAAAAATGTAATAAATAAATAAATGCAGCCTTGTCATGTCAATTTCTTTGTATATTAGCTACTCCACTTTGCCACTCCCTTTGGCAGCTGAAACATACAAGGAAATTGATCAAGATTACACATAATGGATAGTCCTAAGTGCACACTTGTGCAAGACTGAATAATAATAATAATAATAATAATAATACCCTATTTGCACATTTTTGAGATACTGAAAAATAAAAAATAGATGCCAGGGAATCTATTTGATGACCCTTCCAAAGTTTGGGCATTGGTGGAAGAGCAGTCACAGGCAAGGTGGCTTGAGACAGCACAGGTGAGATTGCAAAGAGCAGCATGGGCTTTTTTGCCTCTGGCCAAGCAGATCTATAACTGATCCCAGCAACCCACTATAAAATTGCTCTCCTGGGTTTGGACAACACCACAACCCATCATGGGCACAAACAACCCTGCAACAAGCCATGGATTCACAGCATGGTTTGTTTGTAAAAAACAAGCCAGCCACGGAAAACATGGGCAGTTCAGGCGACATGACAACCCACCATCACTAGATCCCCATGATGGGTTGTTGTGTCATACAAACCCAGTCATTGTGCCTCTGTATACCCGTTGCTGGGGAACATGAGCAGAAGGGTGCTATTGCGCTCATGTCTACTTGTAGGTTCCCATGGGCATTTGTGTGGGTACTATATAAACAGGATAATGGACTAGATAGGCTTTTGGTTTGATCCAGCATGGTTCTTTTTAAGTTCTTACTTCCATACCTTAAACTCCTTTCAATAGATTTCCTTCACTACTAACACCCCAAAGCATCAGAAACCCCGCTGTGCAGCAAATTGTTAACTTACAAAAGTTTCTTTCTAATTATTTCTTCAAGATCTATGTGACTTTGTAGTGCAGTTATTGAGAGTGGCTATGAGTTTTTTTTATGTTATATATATTCTGTAACAAGTAAAATTGTTCTTATTTAACAATGCATCCTAAATACTTCATATTTAGCTAGAAAGAAATGAAAATTTTCATGTACAGTATATGATCCTAGAAGGATTACAGGTTGGCACAGGAAAAACAAGAACAACAATAATGATATTTTATTTATTTATTACATTTTTATACGGCCCAATAGCTGGAGCTCTCTGGGCAGATTAAAACCATGAAGAGCATAATAAAACAACCCACAATCTAAAAACAGAAATACAAAATGCAGTATAAAAAGCATATATATAACCATATATACTCCCAGAGCGGCTTACATATAATAAATGGAGGTAGCAACCGTGACAAGAGTCCAGGGGACATAGGATTGTTCAGTTTCCTGGATATGAGGTCAGAGATACGGCTCCAACCTCTTAGCCAGGAAATCACAGTCTTAGCTGGTGCAGAGAGAACTGTACTGGTTACTTTCCCGCACTTGCAAAAAAGAGCATGGGGACTGGGAAATTGGGTGTTCCTGGGTACGGGGAGGGGAGAAGGCCAGGGCAGCTGGCTTGAGCCATTTCCCTCCCCCTCCCTGGAGCCTCCACTAGATGGGCGAAATCATCTAGGTAAAATGCAGAGAGATAGGCCTTTGATCATAGGATATTCATAAGTCTCCAAGTTCAGTTGACTTACGAGTACCAAGGGTGCAACCCATAGGACTGCGCTCTAAATAAGCCATTTCCTGCCTGCCCATCTTAAAACACATGGCACACAAGGAAAATGGAATGGGGAGAAAAGAGGGAAGAATCAATTCTTTTAGCGGGGCTGGTGGAATGGCCCTGCTCTCCCACCCAGCTCTCTCCGTAAAGCCCAGTGGTGATAACAGTTGAGGAAGGGAGGAGCCTTCATAATGGAGGTCTTCAGCAGGGCTGGTGGAATGGCTCTGCATTTCCTCTTATCCCCCTCCTCTGTTCAGCCTGCTAGAATAGCTACTGAAAATTGATACTGTTGTTTCCCTGCTTAAAAATACGGGTAAAGGACTATGATTTATTCATTTATTTTTAAAAATTATACCCTGCCTTTCCAATAAATATGCATTATTCAAGGCAGCTTACAATAATTAAAAACACAAAAGTAAAATATAACAATAAAAGCATAATGGACAGGCATGGCAGATGAAATACAGTCTTCAATAAAATCACTTCAACCTGGCAAATTAAAAGCCTGCCAAAATAAGAACATCTTCATGAGCTAGTGTGGTGTAATGATTAGAGTGTTGGACTAGGACTTGAGGGACCCGGGTTCTAGTTCCCACCCAGCCTTGAAACTCACTTGGTGACTTTGGGCCAGTCACTGACTTTAAGCCTAACCTACCTCACAGGGTTGTTGTGAGGATAAAATGGAGAGGAGTTGAGATGTGTTGCTTTATTTACATCTAAGATCATGGATTCCTTGAGAGAGGAAAAGGAGGGGATATAAACATAATAATAAATACAATAAACTAGAGGAAGGCAGTCAGAGAGGAGGTCACTTGAATCTCATGGGATAAGTTTTTCTGCAATACTGCTGCAGTCATTGAGAAAGCTTTATCTGTTGTCCCAACAGATGATGGGATCCAGAGAAGGGCTTATCCACTCAAATATAATGAGCTGGGAGGTCTATCAGGTATCCTGGACCCAAGCCATTAAGGGCTTTTCCTCCCGACAGTATGTCATCAGCAGTGTGTCATCAGAACTATGTGTCATCAGCATATTGATGACAATGCACTCCAAATCCCTGGATGATCCCTACCAGCAAACAACACAGAGGACAAGATTGAACCCTAAGAGATGTTATACACCAAGGGTGGGGAACCTCTTTTGGCCTGAGGGTGAAATTGGCTCTGGATAAGCCCATTAGGGTCTGTATGCCAACAGTTGGTAAGATAACAGTCCAAAGAGGCTAGGACCACCCCTGCTGTTGGCCCACAGTGTTCTTGTCCTGCTATTTTCTCTCTCTCTCTCTCTCTCTCTCTCTCTCTCTCTCTCTCTCTCTCTCTCACACACACACACACACACACACACACACACACGGATTCACCCGTCCTTCCCTTTCCCTGATTCAAGGAAGATGAGCAGCAAGTGAAGCCCTCTTAGCTGCTGGCTCCTCAAGGCACCAGTTCAAATCAAAGGGCCCTGGTTTGGGAAAGGGGAATCCCCATGGGGAAGAGCTAGAGAATCTTGGGGGACGAATTAGGCCTGTGGGCTGGAGGTTTCCCAAGGCTGTCATACATGTATGGCAAGGCATCAAACAGGGCCCCCAGCATCACCTTCTGAAACAGACTATGGGGACTGGAGCCAATGCAAAACAGTGCCTCCTAGGCCCATCCTTTCCAAGCAGCCCAGAAGTATAATGTGCAATGCTAGCTCCAGGTAACAGAGAGATCTTGAGCAAGACACCTTTAATGGGTCCCCTCCCTCAGTGAGCCTACCTGCCTTTGTCACTACCTGCTTTTGTTCCTCACCTATCTCATCATTTCTACCACTTGCTTGCTTGGAAGGCAGAGCCAGTAAGTGATTAGGCTGTGGCATCTACTGATTCTCATTTTCTGGACCAGAGCAAGAGACAGGTGAATAAGGAGGTTGCAATGGTGAAGAGGAGGAGCAACTCCCGGGAGTTCTTGTCAGTGAGCCCCTGCTGGAGTCTGGGTCTTTGGCAGGTGCCCAACCATAGAATCATAGAATAGCAGAGTTGGAAGGGGCCTACAAGGCCATCGAGTCCAACCCCCTCCTCAATGCAGGAATCCACCCTAAAGCATCCCTGACAGAAAATGAGATCAGATTAGTCTGACAGGATTTGTTCTTGACAAATCCATGTTGGCTTCTAGTAATCACTGCATTGATTTCAAGGTGTTTACAGATTGACTTCTTTATAATCTGCTCCAGAATTTTCCCAGGGATGGATGTCGGACTGACTGGTCTGTAGTTCCCAGGTTCCTCAAGGTTCTGAAGATAGGGACAACGTTAGCCCTCCTCCAGTCGTCCAGCACCACATCCATCTTCCATGATTTTGCAAAGATAATAAAGGTTCTGAGAGTTCTTCCACTAGCTCCTTCATTACTCTAGGATGCAGTTCATCGGGCCCTGGAGATTTGAACTCATTCAAGGAAATTAGGTGTTCTTTGACCATTTGTTTATCAATCTCAAACTGTAATCCTACACCCTCAACTTCTGCTTCACTTTTTCCAGGGGGGTCATGACTTGACACCAACCCTGATAATGGCTGATGGTATCAAATGCTGCTAACAGATCCAGAAGAATTAATAGACCTAGTCTATTAATTCTAGTTTTTGGCGTTTGGTCTATTTTTTGGCATTTACCAAAGCAATCGAACTTGTCTCAGTTCCCAAACCAGACCTAAAACTGGGCCTAGATAATCATTTTTTCTGAAGAACCTTTGGAGCTGAACTGCCATCACACACTCAAATTCCTTACTCAAAAATTGTGAATTTGAAACTAGACAGTAATCATCTGGAGTGGTGGGATCCAATGAGGTTTTCTTTAACAAAAGTCTTACAACCGCCATTGTAAGTCTGGATGGAACTATACCATATTTTAGGGAGGCATATAATAGAAATCAGATGTGAGATATATGATATACAGAGCCTTGAGATTTCTGGGCAAGCTGAAGTTTGCACTGTGGGGTTGTATTTCCCCACCAGCATTTTCCCAAGTGTCTCCACAGAGGGAGCAGAGGGCTGTGCAAAGAGTGAGATCTACATAGGAGCCAAAGGTTCAGGATGTGACTTGCCCCGTTTGCATAGAGCCCACCTTAGAGACAGGGCCACACTATCTGCCTTTGCATGGAATGTGCAGGGTTTTTGTTTTTGTTGTAAAAAGGCAAAAGGCATCAGCTTGGAGGACTGATCATTATCTGGGTTGCAGCAGGTGGGGAGGGGGAATTTAATCCTAACGAAATTCCCCCAAGTTGATAATTGGTTTGGAAGGAAATATTGACGTATTTAATGGGCCTGTTTGCACGTCACTATAGCCTGCCGTGGGTTAATTTACCAGTGGGGGCTGTTGCATCATGCCAGGTGCACATGGGGCCTATTTTGGCAGGGCGCCTATGGGCTGCTTGTCATGTCCTTCGAACTCAGATGGCAAGGATTGTTTGAGGGTTGGGCCCTCTGATTGGTGGTTCATGATACACAGTTGTGTGTAACTGGTATTTGTGGTCCCTACCAGTTAAAGGTAAGAGGCAAAGGGGTTCCGAAAAAGTTGGTTCAGAATTGCCACAGTTCTATATTGCAGTTATACAATTTAGAGGATATTTATAGCAATAAGTAACTAGCTCAAGATTAGTCAGTGAATCCATGGTCTAAGTAGAGTGCTTCTGAGCATATGCAGAGTGATTTGCCCTCACCACTGAACAATGACGGTCTTCCCAGCACACATGGAATTAAGGAACAATATTGAAGCATACGCAGAGTGCCTTTTCATGTACCATTAAGAAACTACAGTTTCTTTGTCCACACACATGGAGAGTTAAGAAGCAGGACTTTCAAAGTGATGCCCTCCCCCACTCTCTCTCACACATGCTCTAAAACCCCTGCACATCTGTCTTTGAAAATTAAGCATTAACCCTACCTCTCTTGCCAGCAAACCAAAATGAGAGAATGCAGACACGCTGTTTCCCTACACTCATGAACCCACTGCTAGTTCACCCCATATTTCCCTTGCAGAGCCAGTGTGGTGTAGTGGCTAGAGTGTTGGATTGGGAGTTGGGAGATCTGGGTTCTAGTCTCCACTTGGCCATAGAAGCTCACTGGATGACTTTGGGCCAGTCACAGACTCTCAGCCAAACCTACCCCACAGGATGGTTGTTGTGAAGATAGAAATGGAGAGGATTATGTATGCCACCTTGAGTTCCTTGGAGGAAAAAAGGCGGGATATAAATGCAATCAATCAGATAACTGTTTACACAGTTACATCCTCCCCACCATCTCCAAATTCTTTTCACTTCTAGTTATAAGTAGTTTCCCCTTCTCCCCACCTCTAGGCTTTATTTGTGTTTAGACTCACCAGGCTTCAGTGCCGGAGTTCCCAGATGAATCAGGTCAGTTGGAGGCTAAGGATCATCACTGTGCCAGTTTCATTCACACAGTGGGCCTTTTGGTGCTGCTGCATGCACATTGATGACTTAGCAGATTCTAGAGAGTAATCTGAAATGTAGATGTGAGGCCCGTCTGTTTCAACTATATTCTGAGGGAATGCTCCACGTTTTAATAGAGCAAACACAGTAGGTTCACCTGTCCCTAATTTATTAGCACATAGGTCGTTAAAGTGCAATAAGCTTTTCTCCTATTCTGTAATCAATTTTCTACTACTGTCTGAGGCATAGCAAAAAGGAAAATGCCAATATGCCTCTTATTTGATATATACTGCATATGTGAACTACGCAGTGTGGTACAATCTTATGTGCAGTGATTCAGTAAATCCTGAAGCCAAAATCTGCTTATTTATAAACATTATATTTACATTTAAGTGTTTGACTACCATTTACGCAGATATGTCTGTTTTCAACTTCTGGTGAGAAACGATGTCAAAAGGTAAGTATTGTGTCACCAAATGCCTTGCATATTATATACATGTTTTCATATATTATTTTCTACTTAAAAACATAACTGAACCATGCTCAGCAGATTTTGTTGTTGCTGAGAAGTTGTTTTGAATGCAAGCAATAAAAAAGCAGGGTTTAGTAAAAAATTCTTTATAAAGCTGTTCACTATATTTTAATAATTATCAGCTGTGTAAAATGTTTGATCTGTAAGCATATACACCCCTTGTCAGGAAGCTATGCGCTGAAACAACATGGATCTTGCAATTTTATCAGGACAATGCCAGTAGATTTCAGCAAGGTTGGTTCCAACTCATCTGTGATAAATGAGAAGATAAGGCAATCAGTGCACACCATGACACTCTGTGCAGCTAGTTAGACACACTTCAAAACTATTCAGGTGTGCTCACAAGGCTTATGAGTCTTACATGGGGGGTGTCTCAATATAAATACATCCTTCATGGTGGCCACTAGAAATGCAGGATCTGTTTTTCTAAGACTTAACCCAGGTCAGTTATCAATAATAGATGTTAAGAGTTCTGGGTTTGAGGATGCATTTCAGACTGTGTGTTTCAGCTGGGTCAAAAGAATGTCTTTTTTTCTTTTTCTTCCCCTTGTATAGTTCCTCTGCTTGACAAATGCCTGCAAAATTCCATCACACCTTTGCGAGGACCTCTTTGGGTCTCTAAGGGAGAAGGTTTCAGCCCCTCTGGAGCTAAGATGTATATCCAAGGAGTACTATTGGCCTTGCATCAGCGATTAAAGTCTGCAAAAAATTACTGTGAACAGGTAAGTTATCCAGAGTCTTTAAAAGGCTGCTTTTTCTCCTTCATTATTAATTGTGCAAGCCTATGTATGTCTACTCAGAAGTAAATTCCATTGAGTGCAGTGACACTTACTCTCAGGTAATTGTGTATAGGATTAAAGTCCAAATGTACTTGTTGTAGAAAGTCTGTGACTGACACTGTGTCATAAGGAAGTGTGACACATATCGCATGAGCTCTTGTACTCAATAGGTAGATGAAATGTTTCTCCTATAATTTCACAGACAATGATAATGGAGCTAATTGTGTATGTCTTTCAGTATGGGTGTTTAACCTTTTTGTGCTGAATACCGTGCATATCAGAGGCACTCCTGTGGAAATTATGTATAGCCATTCTGCATAGGGGTCACTCATATTTAAACATATGTAATTTTTCATAATTCATTTCTGGTTTTTTTTTACCAGTTCTAGAACAGCTAGACCTGAAATGCACGATATGTTTTAATATAAGAACATGTAAACATAACAAAGAATCATTTCCCTTCTCTTGATGTTTTGCTCTGAGGGGCACTCATCAACAATTTGCAAGTCAGCCATGAGAAACTTGTTTAGGCATATAAAATACATTTAAATTCTATACACAGAACAGAGAATTTTATTTTTGGTGTTTTTATAGTTGAAGGCTATCTAGTGTAGTTAGCTTTCATTTTGTCTGCAATACATGTCTGCATTTTTCTTAACAGTTTGACATGTGTTTAAATGTATATCAGTGTAATTGACCTGAATTGAAATGGAATGTGTGTGCCTTTTCAGTGTTGTTAGCCTTGGCATAGTTTGTTTAATATTTTAAAAACAACAACCATGTTGTAATTAGAAAGTGTTTGAAAATGCTAGGCAGGGAGATTTGTCAGACCAAAAATTAATATTGCATCTTATACTGTGATTCACAAGAGATCGCAGGCCACTTACTAAAAGATGAATTCATCATGCTCTCAGTTTTCATGAAGGGTGGGGGTGAGTAAGGAGGATAGGAAGAAGTGGATGTCACTCATGCTGTTTATACAGCACCTCCTGCTGTCAAGTCCATAAAGAAACCTTTGGAATAAACTGTTTTGGTCCTAATCTAATGGTGATCTACAACAAGTAATCAAGAATATAGAATCAGACAACGTCACTGAAAACTGGGCTTGTTTCAGCAAATGCTTTACCCATTTCAACACTGACAAAAGCAAAAACAGGTTTACTTCACATGTAAGGCAGTTTTGATGGGAAAAGAGGGCTGTGTGTGTATCCTTTAGTCAGTATTTTCTGTAATGACAAATATCTCTAATGTAAATCAAGGTTTTACAATAATTATAATTGTAAATCAAATGAATATGGAACAGATGGCCTCTGCTACTGTTTTTCAGTGTTTATTGATTTATAAATGCATATTAACAACCCCCAATAGCATACTGCCACTTTTTAAATACTGTATTTTTGATGATATCAAAGTACTGGAATATGGAAAGAGTTCTATGAATAGGATAATAATTATCTGGGAAACTGGGAAACATTTTAAAAGAGAAATGAACATGAATTTAGAAATGGCAATGTGTGGTTGAAGAGTAAAGCATTGGTTTGCTCTTCCTTAATATGTCTGTTTTAAAGTCATAAGCTAGTAATAGTGAAGGCTTCAGAAAGTTTGTTTTTGCTTTTTCAAAGCAAAGAGACAATTTTATACATATTCCAGTTTTTACAAGTACAAAATAAAAGTAGTATTAAGCATTCAAGTTAACATCTAGGTTAAAAAAATACTATGTTGGCTATATGGCTATTGCTACGTACAATTGCAATAGTGCAATATGAATACATAGCACTGAAAGTATCCTTTGCTCTTTTAATGTTACTGTGATTTTAAAAGTAGACTTTTAAATACTTGACATACTTGCAAAAACTTTCTTTTTCTGTGTGTGTGTGTGTGTGTGCTAATTTCTGCTTTCCTTCATCTTCTCTATAACATGCAGTTGTGGGAGGGGGGAAAGTGGTTGTGAGCCAAAAGACAGTGTGCCATAGTCTACACACAATATCTATTCTCTTCCAGCTGTAGTTGCTTGAGAATCCTGAAGGTCAGGGGGGCATCAGCAGCTACATTCAATGTGTGCAAGAGTCTACAACTGGAAGGGGAAATCAGCAGACATCCTATGCATGCTTGCAAGTGCTTTGCCCACTTTCACAGGCTTGTTTGGACACAGCCCATTGTTAGCATGATCTACAAAACATGGGTGCAGTCTGAAGATATGCCCCGCTGCACAGCTGCTGCCCATCTCTTCCCTTGTGCATTAGCAGAAGCAACCAGACCTTACGTGCCATGCAACTTGCAGACTGTGAAATTACCACCAATACAGTTCTGCTGTTGCCAGAAGGTTTTGTGATTATTCAATCCAGTCAGTTCTCTTGGAGAGGCATGTGGCTGCACTGGCATGTGTCACGGGTGTCTCATCAGCACGTGCACCCTTATGTTTTCCTCACGTATGTTAAACTAGCACATTGGGTCAAAATGGTTTAATGGTTGTTCTTTTGCCGAAACAAACTGTTTCGAGAGGGTAGTTTACAGAGCGAGATTTTTCTTGACTGTTTCTCAACTCAAGGTTTTACTTAGCTGTACCCCTGTCTTTATATCTTCCAATTTTACGCATTTTAATTTATAAATAAAGCGTTGAAATTATGAAAAATACCTTCCACTTAATTTTGCTCAGTGTGTGAATGCAGACAAAATCTTCCAAGGAGTATAGCACAGTGGCAACCTTAGAGTAGAGCAGAGCCTATAATTCTATTAAAATGTTTCCTCTAATTTTCAGTTAATCTATACTAACGTGCACAAAGTGCAATCACAACAGCACATATTGTTTCCCCTAGAGGTCTAGTTTACCTGCCAGCAGTAGTGTATGCTAGCAGCCCTTTGAAGTGCAGGGATATGAGTGAAGTCAAAATATTCAGTTCACAAAGGAGCTACTCTCTGCCCCTGTGTCCATATCATCAAGAGTGTGAATAATCTTTAATTGCCTTTTACTAAAGGGGTAGACTAAAGGACTGGGGTTGAGGGAGAGATTATACTTGTTGGGAACGATTCTTATGTCTCCTTGAAGTCAACAGAAAACAGTTGTCCTACCTTTTTCTTAAAGTGTATTATTCTAGGAATGTTTTATGAACCCTTACTCTGAAATAAGAATGGTCTCCGAGAATTTGATCTGAGATACTCGGTTTTTATAATGTGAACTTTTCCTTTAAAATCTGTGAAGACTCTTGAGAATTTGAGACTTGTGAAGAACGAGCATTTTCATGTAGTGTCTTGAGTCACTGAAATGGGCATGTCTTTAAAGCCGTTCTTTTCTAGATTTGTGCTTTTAATTTAGATGAGATCTAAATGATAACATTTTCTTTTCTATATGTAACCACTAGCATGATAAAATAGCTAATAACTGTGCGTTGGCACCATGTATTTAAATTTATTTTCTGCAGGCAGAGATTCCTGCAAGATGAAATTATTCAAAGCTATGCAAGGAATATTAAAATTCATTATCAAGTGTGGAATAGCATAAACATGCAAGCATGAAGTGCAGTTAACACTTCTAGTGAAGGGGCTGTCCTGTCTCATTAGCATTCTTGATATGTAGTTGTTCTGTTGGTGGGGGTGTTGAACAGGAATGTCATTGTGCTGAGCCCCAGTGTTTGGGGACAAACACTGCTGTGGAAGGAACGTGTGAAAAGGCCATGGTACTGTCAGTGAATGAGGAAGGCTGTGCGTTCCCTGTGCTTCAAGCAGGGAAGCTGTCATTCACAATCCCAGCACAGCTAAACAGAGGCCAAAGAGAAGACTGAAATACCTTTTTAAATGATATTAATGGTTCGTAACCATTTTTGTCCTTTAGAATCACATAGTAAATAATTAGTTCTGTCTGTCACTAAGATCAATGAGACACACAACACGGATAAGGTGACACAAAGGGTAAGTGGCGGATCCAGTAAAAGATATTACCATAGCCATTTTGTATCTCTCATTCTCTGGGATAAAAATAGCTACAGTTCTGCATATCAAACTAAAACTAATATTTGTTATAAAGAGACAGAAAGATACAGTATTTCCAACCCATAGAACTCTTTCAACTTTTAAAAAGCCAGCCTCAAGTCTGTATCCGACTTAAGAAAGATATATAGAATTGTTATAAAACCTACATAAATGTTTTTGAATAATGTATTTAGGTGTAAGTCAAGCAGCTTCAAAAATTGGCAATACCGAAAGCAGAGAAATATTAATTTGTTGTGATTACTATATGAAATTATATTTAAAGGAATGAGTTTAACACGGCAAATATTTTTTTAAAAAATGAAAGTGGAAATTATATCCTTCCATTTTATTTTTTTTACAATGACAACAGTGGCAGGATTCTCCGCAGCCTGAGACCCTATTCATTACAAAGTAAGCATTAAAGGAATCATAATACAACTATTTTAATTTGCATGCAAATTATTTTTCTAGATGCAATTTTTACATTATTTGACATTTTATAACCCATGATTTACAGCTGATGCACTTAAATACTTGCCTGCGATAATGTTGGTTAGGCATGGATACTAAATGTACTACATAACATCACTGTTTATAACCTCAGAGGGTCCACGGTTTGATTACTATATAGCCGATCCTTGATATCAGCTTTGCATAATAATTATCCTTCTGAGCCTGTCACTGCAGAATCTTACACTGCATAGTGTTATTTGTACATTACAAGTAATTATAGTAGATTTTCTTTAATAGTTGTGCTCTCTTCAAATCTTAAATATTGAATTTAATGTATCCTGAATGTAGCATTTAAATTCATAATACTTTACAGTCATGGTAAAGTCCTACAAAGTTCATTGTAATCAATTATTGCTTGAAAATAAATTTTAAATGCTGATATTATGATTTTTTGGTACACAATAAAAGTATGAGAACAGTGACAACAATCCTTATGTCTATGAAATGCCTTAGGAGGAAAGAAAGGGGTTTCATACAATAATCTGCTATTTTAAAAAACTTTTTTGTTGAACTGCAAGACTTTATACTAAACCTGTAATATAACATGCTAGATGCTTATTAAAATAACCTTAAAATTGTGTTTCTGTAATTCTGAAATTGAAAAGGAATTTACTTTCTTGGTAGGTTTTGATACGTGGTTTTTAACATGTTAAGTTGTTCTATAGATGTGAGCAATGCCTAAACATTTTCATGCAACCAAGCTGCATTCTAGTTACTAGAAGTATTTTAAGAACCTTAAACTTGTGTCTTTTCCGAAGTGTCATGCCTTGAGCAGGCCTAACATCAGTTAAATGAAGTGAAAATTGCATTCTTGTCTTGATAGAGATGAAAATGGATTTCTGGTCATGAAATAGATGTAGTTGTCACTTTTTAAAAAAGGTGTCAGCAGTTTGCTTCAGCGACTAAGGTGCCAATTCAGTATGACAGTAAACTTGTGATCTGAGCAATCAATAAAATGCTTCAATAACTTCTGCTTCATTACACTTATAATAAGAAGCTATAGATCTGTGGCACATAAAATGTTGATAAAGAAGATATGTGAGGACTGACTGTAATATTTTGTCTTAGGAACACAGCAAGTGCAATGTTGCCATCTAGAGTTTGTGCATAGGCAAATATTCTAAGAGGAACAGCTTCAATGATAATATAAGCCTCGATAGTGAAAGATCTGGTTTTTTGTTGTTGATGATGCACACATATGTGGAATAGTTCTTTGTTTTGTCAGAAAATTGCCTAGGTCGTGGGAAAATAAAGTGTCTCCTCTTTTAATAATGTGTTGTACATGCTTTCCAGTCCTCATTTTAATGGCCTTGAAACTAGTTTCCAGTATCAAGGTATTTTCACTGTCATATGCTGTGATGGAATTGTACGATGTAATGATTTTATTTAGCCGTTAAGTGATAGCCATACAATTATAAGGTGAAAACTCATCTCAGTATGATGGAGATGGTACAGATGATGACTAAACATTACTTTTTCATTAGTATTTCCCTTGCCGTCTCCCAACCTGGGAAAGACTCCTGTCCCAAACTCTGAAGAGTCACTCATAGTCAGTGTAGACATATCGATCCAAATGAACCATTTTTTTTGACTCAATATAAGATAGCTTCCTATATATGCAAGGACAGGAAAACAAGTCTATATTATTTTGAATATATTTAAAATATAAATGTACTATATGCTAACATCATTTTCAACATAATGCCCATTTCTTCTCTTGCAGAGAATGAGGAGTCATTTGGATGTAGCTTGTTGTAGAAAATTCCTAGCTTTGGTTGCAATCCCAAACATACTTGATCTTGTGTAATTAAATCCAGGTATGCTGAAAACTGGCCCATGCCCCACTCCCTCCACTCCATTGAGAAAGAGGAACTGTACCCCAGAGTTGTTGAGTATTTCCCAGCTATCTTAGGCATTTATCAGCTACATTTGTATGCTAAGTACCTGTTGTAGAAGCATGGCAGACAAGTCTTTCCAGTAAACCTGCTCCTATACTATGAATGAGTTACTTCACCAAGTGGGTATGACCAACATCATATGGAAGATTCTCCCATCTCCACAGAAATGTTAGAGTGAGATGACCTGACTGTGAACATTCTATACCGCACCATTAATTAAGAAGGGAAGAAATGTTGCTCAAGTAGATGCTTTTCTCAACACCTTTAGGAGAGGCAGAAAGCCCCAGGATAAGTAGGATTTGGTTTCATATCATCTCTTGCCCCCACTCCTCCAATTTTACTTCATTTTCATCTGACTCCCTATCTCTGGATGTGGGTTAAAAGTGGCTACAGGACACTATTTAATTATTTCCTCCTGGGTGTGAGTAAAGGAGAGAGGAGCCCCTGTGAAATCTCAACATATAGGAACAGCCTTACTAGAAATAGTTATATAGGTAACAGGTGTTTTATAGTAATGAGAGAGAGAGAACATATATATTTTAGATAACAGAGCACCTTAAAAGGAGATAAAATATGCTTCACTCTGAGAAAGAAATAATTAAATGACACGTTGATGTAATTTAATTGATTTTTAAAGGGATGGAAGTAGAACTTTGTTTAATCAGGATCTACAAACTTTACATAGTTTCCAAGAGTTAAATGTTAAAGCTGAGTTCCACTGGAATTAGAGTTGCAGTTATATTATTGAACGAATGCATAAAAGGAATCGTATTTGCAGTTTCAAACTTGTTTCTGTTTTCTGAAAAATTGACTGTTGAAGAAATGCCCACACGTTGGTTTTATTTTGAAACTAAACTAAACTATTTGCCAGCATCAATCTCTTCGGAGAGATAATAATTGTCACTGGTTTAAATTTAAATTCTTTTGAAAAGGCACCAAAATAAATGTAAAACTTTTTGATTATGTTGAAAGGAATTATTGCATTTTAGAGCCTTGAAAAGTAATTGTAGAATCTTCTGTGAAAGTCTTTGAAAGCAGGATTTGACATATTTCCTTTAAATTACTCAACCACCTACAGACTTTATTGCCTCTGACTCTGAGTCTTGAATTTAGAATAAATTTTATAGAGTTAAAGCGCCAAAGTGAAAGAATGTGCTTGATAGATTCCCTGAACAGCTTCAACACCCACAGGTATTATTTGTAAGAAAACAATCATGCGGAGTCTTCAGCTGGTTAGAGAGGGCAGAGCATTCCATCTTCACCTGACATCCTATCTGTTCTGTCGACATCGGGTGCCCCCAGCCTGCCACCTACTCCTCCCAAAACAATGCTCACAGGAAGAGGTTTGTGTGAGTGGACAAGAATATGAATGTTTTTTTTTCTTTTAAAAAAAGCATAGAAGCTACATTGTAAAGAAGGAAGAGAAAGGCAACAAGAAAAACTGTCTTGAGGATTGATTAGCATTTTACACTTTCTCTTCTAATTAATCAGTGTTACCTTTGACTTGGACAGTATTACTCAAGTGCAATTATTCAGAACTATGAAAATAGATTGATTACAGGAAGGTAGGTCCCAAACCAAATAAGTTATGTGTTTTAATTTCTTAGAAGCATCTGTTTGTCTTAAGTAGACAACAATTTAATTGAAATGTCATTTTAATAATTAAAAGATTTATGTGAGAAAGTTAAGCTTCAGGTTTAAGCAGTTTGGAATTGTTTAGGTCCCCATGTTATTGTTAGTGGATATTTAAATAAGTTCTGTTTAATGATTCTATATTCTGGTTCTGACATCTGTAATGGGTTGGATGTGGGCCAACAGACTTAGATGTTATCCAGACTTTGGAAATGCTATTGACCATAAGACTGCTGGTCTAACAGGATTCAGTGTATTTTACATGAGGTTGCACTGTCCTTGAAAAATCATGTTTTCAACTTTGGGGTTGCTCCAGAATCTTGTCCTGTCCCTTGATTTTCAGGTGGTGGTAGTGACTAGCAGTGTTTTCAGCAAGCAAAAGCTGTTTAACAACTGCACCCATTTCTGGAGAAGGTAAATCTGCAGTTTAAACATTCCTTATTTGCACCAAAGTTGAATTACTATATTTGATCTATTGTGTGCTGTCTTTTGAAGAGCACTGTAGGTCCTCTCCCCCTAATCTTGGATCTGACCAAAATGGCTGCCCTGAGACAGAAAATTGGGACTGACCAATAAAATTGCACAAATTTGCATATGCTAATTTACCTGTGAAAATATATGTGCATAATTAAAAATAATTACTATAATTTAAACTTTATAGAAGGCACACTAATTAAACCCCTTCATTGCTTTCAGGACAGAACTATACTGTTCTGTTAAAACTTACCTTTTTATTTATTTATTTATTTTTATTATGGCATTTATATCCCACCATTTTTCCCTCCAAAGAACCCAAGGTGGCGTAAATAATCTTTCTCCTCTCCACTTTAGCCTCACAACAACAACCCTGTGAGGTGGGTTGGGCTGAGAGTCTGTGACTTTCCATGGTCGAGTGGGGACTAGAACCCGGATCTCCCGACTCCCAGTCCGATACTTTAGCCACTACGACACTTTAGCCACTACACCACACTACCTTCCATGCATCCACACTTTCCCTTGGTTTTACAGACCCAAATCCAGATGGGGAGGATGGAGTGCCTGGGACAAGCAAAGAGCTGTGTGGTACCTTAAACATTTAGGGATTAATTGTAGTTTACCATGCCGGCAAGGGAGGGCATGGGAATGTATTGTAGACTATAATGACCCAGTAGGCTGCAAATGTATACAATAACTAGGGTATAACCCCCATTAAACATAGTGGGAGTTACTTCTGAGTAAATCCTTTGTACAAGACACTTAATAGACATCTAATATGCTGTGTACATTTTCACTTTCTCTCCTTGAATCAGCTTTTCACAGTAATATTGCAAACAGGGGAACACCAGTAAACCAATGAAGGCAAGCAGTCAAATCTATAATAATAGAAGTTAGTTGTCTGTCTGTCAGTGCCATAGCTCAATGACCATGACACGTCAACACCTGAAATTTGCTAGGCATACTAAGGGGATCCTAAGGGTGTGCATCGCAAGATCATTTGATTGTTAAAATGCATTAGTTAGTTTTAATTAATCTAAATGTGTCCATGTATTTCAAGCCTGTAGTATTATCTTCAGTCACTAGGCGGCACATAGGTTTGCAGTTGATACAATTTGAAGTTCAGGGTGGTATTCAGTGGAATGGAGTAGACAAACCCCTCCCTCAGGTGGCTGTAGTGGTGCGTCATGGCAGCGGCTATGCCTAGAGGAGACTGTGGCCTTACCCAGACAAGGTGAATACATTTTTTTTTATTTGAATTGGTTCTGTAAACAGACCAGTAGCCAATGAAGCTGTGGAGGCTGCTTCCCTAATTCACAGGCAAGGAAACTCCCTATCCACAGTGCCTCCATATTGTTAGGATTTAGCCTCTGCTTATTGACTCTCATCCAGTCCACTGTTGTATCCAGACAGCAGTCTAGAGCCTCCACAGATGACACAGAAAAATACTGTTGGGTATCATCAGTATATTCCAGATCTCTTAATGAGCACACTGAATGGTTTCAGATAGATGTTAAATAGCATCAGGGACAGAATGAACCCTGTCAAACCACATGGCTACTATGAGCCTAAGGTTTGACCACCCAGTGCTGTCCTATGGACACAACTCTGCAGTTATGAGCTGAACCACTGTAGCACTGTGCCCACAACTCTCAAGTCACAGAGCCAGTCCAGAAGAATACCATGGTTAATGGCGTTTGTCTTGACCAGGCCTGTTCCCCTTTGGATGGGGGATGTAGTTTCAGGCTATAAATTGGAATCAGGTTCTGAAGCAGAAGAGACAGGGCCAGAAACATTCCAGTCTATACAGGAAGTGGGGAGGTGATTCTCTCAGGCTCTTCACCAGCTGGCAATGAACCTTCACCGGATCTTATCAGTGAAAAAGTTAACAATGCGCAGTCTGTGGGAAAGCAGCAATCTTCAGAAGGGGAAGGAACTTCAGAGAAGGCTGATCCTAGAGTCCGTTGCAGACCCAAACGGACGGAGCTAAAAGAACGTGAGAGGCAATCGGCTTGGCTAGTTTTTCGCAAAGGCTTCTTCAGAGAGATCTTCCTTGAAGTTAAAGGGGGCTTAGGGAAAAGGCTTTCCCTTTTGTTGAAAGGAAAATTGTCTCTATTGTCCCTCACTTTAGCCAAGTGTTAGCCTAGAGGAAAATTCCCAGGGTTTAAACTCTCTTGAAGAGCAAGGACATGTTTATTTGCTAAATAAAGCTTTTTGGATTACTTGGCAGACCTCTTTATAGTCTCATTTGGCGGGAGGGCTTGGAAACATGACAGCATCAAAAGCTGCTGAGAGATCAAGGAGAATCAACAAGGTAGCCTTTCCAGGTGGTGAGACATATAACATGGCCTCCAATTAATGATTATAAAGTTGGCCTCACACAATAATGGAAACAGACACAACTGTGGAAGCTAGGGGCAGTATACATGACTGCCCCTCCACCTCCCCTTCTTCTGTTGCACTTGTAGGACCCATCAGGTCCTGCAAGCAGGAACTAGTGCTTTCAAAATAAACCCTGGAAATGAACAGAAACTCTCATTTCGACAATGGGATTGGTCAGTGGTGGGTGGGGCCAAAGGCAAAAGGGGGCATGGCCAAAATACTCCTGCATATTTTAGCTTAAAGCTCTTATTGCCTGTAATTAAGCCTTAGGAGAGGATTTCAAACTTTTAGAATTGGGGGAAAGCTGCACAAAAGTTGGGAAGTCAAACAATTGACTTGGTAGGGAAAAGGAATGGGGCCTGGGGAAGGGTGTATGGGCAACTGGGGAAACACAAAGAACCAGATTCGGTCCCTGGGCCTGAGGTTCTTCACCCCTGTTTTAAAGGAAGGGAGTGATGGGGAGCTGGGGCAATGGACTGATGTCATCTAGAAGCTCGGCCCTTTGGCAGATGTGCAATGCTGCCAACCCCTGATGCTGCTCCTCAGAGAGGATATGGTTGTTAATGGCTATTAGTTATGATGCCTATTTGTTATGAAACAAATTAAAGAGACCATAGGGCATTCTGTAATACTGAATGATGGTAGAAAGTATTATATTGTTTTTAATGTTGTTCCCCACCTTGATACAGAGGGAGAGATGGGTTGTTGTTGTTGTTGTTATTATTATTATTAAAGTAGAATATGCCAAGATTGTCCAAAATATATATGACAGAACAAGTAGGAGAGAAGTTTGGTCCTTACTCTTATTTGGACCTTTCAGATAAGAATGTTGAAAAAGCTGAGCAATTATCTGTAAGGACAGATACATTTTCAAACAGTATTGTGCCTGATATGGGTGTCAGAAGAAGTTGCCGAGACAGAAGTCCACCAAAAAGATTTCAGGACTTTGTTACACAGTTTTGAGCTGTTCCCTTATATAAGGTTTGTTAATATGAAGAAGGGGGATGTGCTGTATCCTGTTGACTATTAGTTTAAGTTCTTAGAAGTTTGTCCTTGGTAGAATCCAACAGAGAGAGAAGGGAAGCACAGTGGAAGAAAAAGGCTACTGCAGCTGTGGCTATAAATGAGCTGGAGAGAATGAATAACGTGTTCTTTAGAAATACTGGAATTTCTTTCTTTTAGAGGATGGGGCAGACACTAAAACAGGGGGTAGGCAATATGTTGTCCCAAAATGTGTCCTGCCCCTCCCACCTTAAAACAACACAAACATTTTCTTACTAGCAGCTGAAATTACAGTGAAACAGATTTCCATTGGTGCCCAAAACTGTGGATTCAAAGGAGTTGTTTAGTATGTTGGGACTCATACCCCACCTCTATGAGATGCTTGCACTCAGTATTTTATCCATTGCCAGCCTCCCATAGTAGCCATTTTGTGGTGGTGCCCCAGGACAGTTCCTCTGTTGCCAAAAAGGTTGCCTACCCCCAAAATAAGTTTTTGGTCTGATGCAGCAGGGCTCTTGTTTTCTTACGTGATTTTGTACTTTGTCTCCCATCTTGATGCAGAAACATCTCTGGATGGCCCCACATTAGTGTTTCTCTCGGAGTTGCTCTATACTTGCTTACAAATGAAACCAGACAAACCATGTTTCACTCGAGTCTAACCCGGTGGCTGCCATCAAGTCAGTCATCTTTTAATATCCAGGCTGGTAGGAACTCCAGGGGTTACACATAAATTCAGAACTTTGGTTGTGAAAGGCCAGTTATTATGCCTTACTGGCTTGTCATTAATAAATTAGCCCTAGAATGCAGTCTGCTTGTAGATGTGTCCAGTCACGTATGATGTTCTCCTAATGAATTTGTTCCCAAACACTACATCCTTGCAGAAGCATAATGGCATTACCACATGCAAACGAATTCTAAGACGGGTAGATGACACAATGTCCTTCATATGTTTTGGGGTATAAATCTTAATATCCCTAACCATTGGTAATGCTGGTTGGGGCTGATGGGAATTATAGCTGAGTGCTTTTGAGTAGTTCAAGTGATTCACTGACACCATTCCTGAGAGTATAGAATGAAAACATAATATAACAAAGATGGTAATTCATTCATAAAAGCACAGAACTTCATTGCACAAAATCTGTGGTTTCATAATTATGATATGCAGTAAGGTAGTAAATGTTTTGAAGTGTTTGCAAAGTGCAAATGTTTTATTAATATGAGACTGCTGCTGTTATTTTTTGCAGTTTTTGTATTAACATATTCCTCCAGGTATGTTAGTATGTCTGTTAGAACTGTTTTATGACATAATTAGATAGGGATTACCATATTTAATTATGTCATAAAAGAAGTATTACATATATTTAAAATAAGTATTGAAAGTAGAAGTGACTGACAAAGCAATTAGAATTTTGGCTAAATACTATTGTGAATTTTGACTGAACCTGGAGTTATTGCTCCATCAGCTTTTTAAGCAAGCAGCATTTAGAGAAAATGTGTACTTCTGTTTTCACATTTTACATTAATTTTAACTTACTAGTTTTAATTCTTTCAGACTTGTTATAGAATTGATAATTTCTAGGAAGAAATCCAGTAATTATTGTGCATTTTTCTTCTGAGTAAAGTTATTGTTTATTATGCTACATAACTGATAACTTAATCATAGCAGTTCATTGTAAATATCACCGAAGTATGGACTCTCTATATAAAGAGAAATTATATAATTTCCCCATATTTATAAGGGGCAATTATCTTCCATTTTCATGAAAGATAACAATCAAAACAGTTTTTTCTTATGCGAGAAACATTTACGTTATATAAGTTTTTATCTGTAAAAAATGTGCCATTCTTTATAAACTGATGAATATAAAAATTATGCTATTTAAACCATGTGTGTTTCTCACTAATCAGGTATTCAATGCAAAAAACTGTTTTAATATCAGCACAAACACTCTGAACCTTTGTATTTTGTAGGTGGGTGTTTTTTAAATGACAATTTCAAGTCTCTGTATTCTTGGTGTGAATCCAGATGTTCTATTTCTTTATATTTGATGTAATGTTGCTGTAGCAAGTAAGGGATGTGATGAAAAGATGGCAAACCAAGCAGGTCTTTTGAACCTCGGTTCTATATGGAACCCCTTACATTGCCCAAGAAGACATTTTCCTGGGCTTTGATCCTTTGATTTCCCCAGGGCTTTCTCTCCTTAGGATAGCAAAGAGATGAGGGACGATCCAGTTCTTCAAGGCAGTTCATCCTTCCTTGCTCATTGGGATGATGTCTGGAAGGGAATCTTTGGGTTCTAAACAATTACTTTTCCATGTAAGCAGCTATAATGTGTAGTTAATCTCATAGAATAGTAGACTCCCATTCCTTCTCCAGAAGGCCAGTCATACAAGGTAGGATTTGTGCATATCAGCAACAACAGCATCTGCTTTGTTTGTAGACAACTCAGACAGTCCTGTCAGTAGCTCTGGAGCCTCTTCTGTTTGTGTTGCATGATTAAGCTGCAGATGGATAGGTCTGTACTACTATTATTTTGTTTGGCCCCACTTTTCTTTATGCCTTTGTAAATAAACATTTGCCATTTATATAAGAAACATAAGAAGAGCCATGCTGGATCAGACCAAGGGTCCATCTAGACCAGAACACAGTGGCCTGCCAGCTGTCAACCAGGAACATGCTGCAACAGCACCCTCTCACCCATGTTCCCCAGCAACATATAGGCTTACTGCCTCTGATACAGGAGGTAGCACATGGCCATCACAACTAGTAGCCATTGATAGTCTTCTCCTCTAGGAATTTATACAACCCCCTTTTAAAGCCATCCAAATTGGTGGCCATCAACACATCTTGTGGTAGTAAATTCCAGAATTTAACTATGCACTATGTAAAGAAGTACTTTCTTTTATCTGTTCTGAATCTCCCCTCAATCAGCTACATGGCATGACTCCAGGTTCTAGCATTGTGGGAGAAGGAGAAAAATGCATTCCTATCTACGTTCTCTACATCATGGATAATTTTGTACACCTCTATCAGGTCTCCCCTTAGCCTCCTTTTTTCCAAGCTGAACAATCCCAGCTGTTGTAACCTTCCCTCCCTCATAGGGAAGATGCTCCAGTCCCTTGATCATTTTAGCTGCCTCTTTCTGCACTTTCTGTCTTTTTTTTAAGTGTGGTGACCCGAACTGTACACAGTACTTTAAGTGTGGTTGCACCACAGATGTTTAAAGGCAGTATGATACTGGTAGTTTTATTTTCAATTCCTTTTCTAATAATGTCTAACATGCAGTTTGCCTTCTTTTCAGCGGCTGCACATTGGGTTGACACTTTCATTGAACTAACCACCAGAACCCCAAGAACTCTTTCTTGATCAGTAACTGCCAGCTCAGATCCCATCAGATTATACTTGAAGTTGGGATTTTTTGTCCCAATGTGCATCACTTTGCACTTGCCTATATTGAACCACATCTGCCATTTGGATGCCCACTCTCCTAGCTTGGAGAGATCCCTTTGGAGCTCTTCACAATCACTTTGTGCTTTAACCATCTTAAATAATTTGGGGTCATCTGAAGACTTGGCCACTTCACGGCTCACTCCTAATTCCAGATCAGTTATGAACAAGTTGAGAAGAATTGGTCCCAATACAGATTTTCTTGTAATAGCATCTGAATCTGTTGTGACATTTCAATCAGGAAGCTTAGTTAGATCTTTCTCTTCTGGTTTTTCACTGTATGGTATAACCTTTCTAATTAAGCAGGCTTTTGCTTTTATTATTATTATTTATTTATTTATTTATATAGCACCATCAATGTACATGGTGCTGTACAGAGTAAAACAGTAAATAGCGAGACCCTGCCGCATAGGCTTACATTCTAATAAAACCATGATAAAACAATAAGGAGGGGAAGAGAAAGCAAACAGGCACAGGGTAGGGTAAACAGGCACTGGGTAGGGTAAAACTAACAGTATAAAGTCAGAACAAAATCAAGTTTTAAAAGCTTTAGGAAAAAGAAAAGTTTTTAACTGAGCTTTAAAAGCTGCGGTTGAACTTGTAGTTCTCAAATGTTCTGGAAGAGCATTCCAGGCATAAGGGGCAGCAGAAGAAAATGGACGAAGCCGGGCAAGGGAAGTAGAGACCCTTGGGCAGGCGAGAAACATGGCATCAGAGGAGCGAAGAGCACGAGCGGGGCAATAGTGTGAGATGAGAGAGGAGAGATAGGAAGGAGCTAGACAGTGTAAAGCTTTGTAGGTCAACAGGAGAAGTTTATATTGGATTCTGAAGTGAATTGGAAGCCAATGAAGAGATTTCAGAAGTGGAGTTACATGGTCAGAGCGGCGAGCCAAGAAGATGATCTTAGCGGCAGAGTGGTGAACAGAAACCAACGGACTGATGTGAGAAGAAGGTTGCAGTAGTCCAACCGAGTCTCTGTTTATCTGCTACACCTCACTCTGCTTTTATTCTATTAGTGTTTTGTTTTTAAAAACAACAAGTGTATTTTGTGGTTGGTTGTAATTAGTCACTTTAAGTGGTATATAAGAGCTATCTAGGGGCCATAGGATTGCTCTCTATGACATATGAAAATGAAATCAATGTATTGGATGGATTTAGAAATATTGCAGAAGAAATACTGTAGAGTGATCTTACCTATGTTAAATTACTGTCTCAAACCAAAAGAATTGAGTGATCACCATCTTCTTACATTATGTCAGTAGGAACAGGTTAAAAGTAAATGTATCCATACGTGGGAGAACTAAGTGAATCTGTTAATCACAAGCCTGCATTCCTATGCATGTTTAGACTGAAAAAAAAGTCCCTAGTGAGCATGTAGGCTTTTTTCCTGACTAAAGATACATAAAATTATGCTCTAAATTGTTTTTCTTTACTAAAACCACAGAGTTTGCATTTGTGGTAGCAGAAAAGTAGATGACTCACCCTTTCATGCATGCAGTTAGGTGTATCGGCAGAGCTTTTTGTATTTAAGGCAGTGTAGCTTTAATTATCAAAACTGTTTCTGACAATGCCAGTCCCCACAATGCGGGCAAGTACCAAACATGCATGCTACTCTAGATGCCAGAAGGCAAACAGCAGCAGGCCTGCAACACCCTTAGCAGGAAGCTATAGAATCCTCAAGTGAAGAATGCAAAATTTTGGCGGTAGTATTGTGACAGCTATTTTTAGCTGCAAATATGGCGCTAGATTTGTTAAGGCTTGGCTTCTTTTGTTTACATGGGCAAGGGGTATGCTAGCACAATGAACTGGTGTGTGTGTTGGGGGGGGTAATGGTTGATTACACACTTTTACAGAGTATAATATACCAGGTAGTTCTTATATTTTAAAATGTACAATATATTTTGAGCTTAGAATACTTTGACAACGATATTATTGTAGGTGTTACACCTGATTAAAGATCTATATAAAAATGATATTTTAAAACTATAGTACATCCATTGATTCATAAAAATAACTTCATAAAACACTTAAATCCAGATTTGCATAAAAACCATTAGGCCATTCAATTTTTTTTCTCCATCTACTCATTCATTTCTATTTTAAATCAAATGTAAATTATATAAATGTGCAATGCCAGCTTAAGTCTGGCAACATTTCTGAGCCACATAATTTTGTAGGCACTGATTTGTTCAAGAGATTGCCTTTTAAGTTAGTAAACAAATCTTTCTGTTCTTGTCATTTGTAAACTATAATTTTCCAAAGGCCAATTTGAGGTATATTGTCTTTTAAAATGACATTAAATTAGACCTCAGTCATCTGCTTCCTGTCACTTTCTATTATTTTGCTCATGTTCATGAATCCTTGAGGGAAATCAAAGGCTGTGTGGATCCCACATGATTCTGCATAATTCTCAGTGATGGCTCCATCAGGAGTTGTCTCCCACTTGTATTTAAATGTAACTAGAGTAATTAACCCTTTATTATTATGGTCATTATAATTATATTATGGTCATTACTTTTTAGTATAACAACCAGTGCATGTTAATAAATAAATAAATTAAACTGCTACAAAAAATTCAGTTCGTAACAGTTTAGCAGACTAGTTATAAAACATTGTACTGTCATATTAAATTCAATAAATTGTTATGCACATTCAAATTAAAGAGTAATTAATTGCTTTTAAATACATGTACATATTACCAATACCTCAGCATACCTGCATCTTTAAATAGCCTAAGCAGTTTGAGGAAGTAATAATTTACAATGTAATAAACCAATACTACACGCATTGGGCAGTATCCAATACTATTGTTGCATTTCTGCATTTCTGCTTGATTTCCTCATGGAACAGAAAGTAGTGGGTCAAAAATGCATCCTGGAAACAAGCAGAAACACTTGTTTCAGGATCAGGACAACTCAGTGGATCTTCCATCTGCAAAATTGGTTGGTTTTCCCATTTCAGAAATGAATGTTTCCACTTGATTCTGTCTGCTCTGAAACCATTAGCTTTCCATTGTGCTAGTGGAGGTTCCCCCTAGTGCAAAGGAATGATTTGTTCCTCCTCACTGCTTGAAAGAAAGGCCATGCTTACTATTTTGTTTTTCATTCCCTGTAACAGTAACAGACTGGAACAAAAATATCCTTTACAAAGGTGCCCTTAAACTTGCATCCCCACCAAATTACATTTACCAGCACCTATTAATTAATCTATTGAGAATGGATTAAATGTTGCAGCTGTGTGAAAAACATAAATACATTTTCCAGTTTATTTATACTAAATAAAATAAAACTTCCAGCCCTAAGACTGATTTTGCAGGACTATCCATCTTAGAATGTTTTTATAACTATTGCGTGTGTGAAAACATAATGTGCTGCTATGTATCATTTTCCAGAGCTGTACCTGTGATAGTCTGTTGCAGCAAAATCATCAAAGAGTATACTTTCCCAGCTCTATTAAAGTCAATGATAATAGAGCAATCCCCATTGATTTTAATAGAACTGGAGAAAGAGGTGTCCTTACAAAATGGCTTTGGAGCAAGAAATGTGAAATCCAGAAAAGGGGGGGGGGGAATGAAAAGAAATCCAGAAAGGGAGGGGCAAAAAAATGAACAACCCAGGAAGGGTGGGGGGAGTGAAAAATCCAACAAGTGCAGGGGGTGGGGGAGGGCGGCAGTAAAGCAAAACAAATCCTGAAATGGGGACAAGAAAAGTTAAAACTCAGGCCTTAGCTAGACCTAAGGTTTATCCTGCCTGCTCCCGGGATATCCTGTGTGTTATTTACATGAACAGGGATGACCCCGGGACAATCCCGGGATAAACCTTAGGTCTAGCTAAGGCCTGAGAGAAGGAGGTGCTCTCAATATTTTACCTCGTCCAGCAATTTGGATGTTGCCTGAGTCACTTTCCCAAAATGTCAAGTATGCTCGCTGGCTCCAAAAGGTTGCCTAACCCTGGCATCCAGTCCACTTTCACAGATGTGTGAAGTGTTTTCCACAATTGGCAGATATACACATATGGAGTGGGAATGGAATTGTAAATACTGAGGTCAGAGGAAATTGAAATGAAAAAAATATGGACAGCGATAATTACTTTAACAGTGGCCATTCACAGAACGGTTGCTGGATGATAACAGGTATACTTGCATTAGTAAGCTATTTAACACATGGAGTTTGATTAAAAGCCTTTGTCCTTTTTCAAGCCACAGGAGATAGAGTTGAATCTTTTGAGGAACTGCATTTTTGTGCTGAAAGCTTTGAAGTTCCTTTGTTTAAGAACAGCCTCTGCAGGACTTCTGAGCCTCCCCTTTCACACTGCAGCTCCTTAGATTCTTTGAAAAGTCATGGACCTTCAAATGCAGCCTCTGATGCAGCATGAACAACTTCAATAGGAAACTGGGTAAACTGTTTGGGGAAGGATCAGGACACATGTATGGGGCTGTTAGAATTCTGGCCTGGACATAATTATAACAAATTGATTTTTGGTATGTCAATTGGGCTAATTCTAATGCATTGTTCATAATACAGAGAAAGAAAGTTCCCCTTCCAAAACATTCTGACCTGGTTTGCATAACCCACTGTGGCTTGTTTAAGTCATGATGGGTTACAGCGTGTGTTGGTTGATTTTTGAATTTTCAAGCCGGAGCTGCAGCTTGTTGTGTCATCCGAATCTGGGTGACATGGTTTGTGTGAAGGTTAAACAACCCTAGTATAATCCTAGAATAGGCTATGGGTTATTAGAGGTTTTTTTTGTCGTTTCACAACCCCCTCCACTTGAGTTTAGACAATATGACAAGCTGCAGCTCAGATATTCAAATGGTCATCTTGCACACACAGGCAAACGCTGCAGACCACCATGGTTGAAATAAGCCACAGTAGTTTATTTGATTGTGTAAACCGGCCCACTGTCTAATTGTCAATGTGATGACTGAGCCATGCCCACTACATAAAAGTGTCAAGCACTCTGAGCAAGTGCTTGCTCAGGATTCTGTATCCAACACCTGGGTGAATGATAGGAAAGCAGAAAGGCATTTCTCCCACTGGGGAGCTGATATCAGTGGCAGAAACAATTGATTTTGGGCATGAGAAGGAAAATGCAGTTCCACTTCCCTGTGATCTCTCTCCTTGTGAAATGGGTCTAGGTAGGAGACTTTATTGCTGTGTTGAAGGAATAATTAGCCAAAAAGGGGAGGAAACCATGGTTTCCAGTGTTATGTGCAGGGTTTCCAGTGTTATGCAATAAAGAAAGCTAGTGCATTATTCCCATTGTCCCAAACCCACTAGTTGTTAGGATATCCATTCCCATTTGACAAGATTTAACTTCTAGCATTTAGACCATGCTATTTCTTTGCTAAGGTAATATCTGCTAATCATGAGAAATACTGTGTGTCAGGATGAAATTAAAAAGAGTTACAGGTAAGGGTGCTTCAGGAATTTTTTCTTGGCAAATTCTGATGTGAACATACCCAATCCACACCTCTCAGACTAAAGTGCAGATCAAAATGTAATTATAGTTTGGTTTTTGCACTTCTGAAAATTTCTCAGCTCAAAAAAGCACACCCAAATGCAATTTAAATTTTGTTGTTGTTGTTTATTCGTTCAGTCGTTTCCGACTCTTCATGACTTCATGGACCAGCCCACGCCAGAGCTTTCTGTCGGTCATTGCCACCCCTAGCTCCCCCAAGGTCAAGTCTGTCACCTCCAGAATATCATCCATCCATCTTGCCCTTGGTCGGCCCCTCTTCCTTTTGCCTTCCACTTTCCCTAGCATCAGCCTCTTCTCCAGGGTATGCATTTGTCCTTTTTTTAAAAAAAAAAATTTTTTAGATTAATGTGGAAATGGGTGTGTGTGTGTGTGAAACAGACTTATAAATAAATTCATGTGGATTTGACCTGGATGGATCATCTATCCCACATCACTGCTACTCAGCAGTTCTGAAGGGAAAAAAGAATGCACTGCCACCCCATTTTGGAGCAGGAAAGATGCTTAATCCAGACCGTCAATCTCCAGGTCTTCACAAGGAAAGCAGCTACCTCCAACTGCAGGAGCGTTTGCTAGGAAAGATGATGTGCTGCTGCTGTGAAAGGAGAAAGGTGATTGTTTGGGGTGTGGGGTTTGATGGCAAGAACCATGTCAGATCATGCTTCACTAGGAGCAAGTAGTGAGTGAATGCTGGAAGCTTTTTCCAAAACTTATTATTGTCATGGGGGTGGGTGGAGGTGGCTTAGATCCATGTGTTCCATAGCTCAGGAGTAGGCACACTGATGCCCTGAAGATGGTTTGGACTTCAATTCCTATAAATCCCAGCCAGCCTGGCCAGTGGTCTGGGATAATGGGATTTGTAGTCCAAAACATCTGGAGGGCACCAGGTTGCCCATCCCTGCAGCGTAGTTTGTCTGAACCAACCTTTATAAGTTCCTTCCTGAATCTTATTAATTCCTTTATGATGACAAAAAAAACCCAGAGTTTTAAATTTGTAAAACTTTAGAGATATTAAAGTTGAGTTAATTTTAAAAAAGAAGTTGCACAACTTTTATTATAATGTGTGGACTGGAATTAATGGATTGTATCCAATGTTAGTATAACTCGATTCCCATTCATTTCAGTGGGCCTACTCTAAATAGGACTAACATTGAATGCAGTCTACTATGTGAAATGCTCACATCAATGTATCTGCTCATGACATTAGCATGGTGTCTCTTCAGTGCTGACAAGGCATCGTTCCACAGTGAGTTGCATGAGTAACCAAGAATTGAACTCTAAGGATTGGGCCGCTGATGTCATGTTTAATATACACATTTACTGACTGCATTGTTTATTGTAACATAAAACCTAAAATTTTGGTTTGTTGAGATGTGTGTTAAGTATATGTAGAGTTACTATGTTTCAAGAGAGAGAGAGAGAGACAGAGAGAGAGAGATTACTGCAAGTGATTGGAAACTCACTCCAGCTCCAGTTTTGCTTGCAATACTGCAGTGGAAGAAACAGCACATCTCATACTTCTGTCTTCCTCAGAGTTCACAATGGGATAGTACCTCTTTTGGAAAGGACACCCTTGTTATAGTAATGTAGAAATAAGTTTTATTTGGGGCAATATAGAAGAGTAATTATGGAGGGGGAGAGTAAATTCCATAACTCTTGTTATATTCTATGAGGTTTGGGTGTAATCTGCTCTATATCATTTCCCGCAAAATTTCAATTTTACAGAAGTAATCGTGCAAAGTGTACGATTACAAAGTTTATGTATATTACATAAAAGATTCTGAGAGTAGCTTCTATTTAAAATCTACACATACCCAAGAAATACCAAACTTTACAGAAAACTATTTGTTTGTAGGTCAGATTGTTGTAGCACTTGCCATATTGCAATCCTGATATTCAATGGCTGCCTCCTCTATAATCTCTTCCTAGATAGAAGTGCAAAATTTAGTTAGATTTAAGAAAGAACTCAACTTCTATTAAAGCATTAAATAAAATAACTCAAAATATAATGGCTGTGTTAAACCTTATAATTATTGTAGTTACCAACATAATTGAGTTGAAGTTTGTTAAAGGATTGAATGGTGGAAAAAAGAAGAAAATTGAGATGCTCTTTTCTTTAAAACAAATAGACTTTTTATGTATTGTACGACACATACATCTTTAAAAGAAAAAGTAAAAGGCATTTAAAAACAGATGTGCCAGCTCTGACATTTCCTGTCTGATGACAACGATGAGAGTCAGCCTGTTAAGGGCTTAAAATGAATGTCTTGTCTAATTTGTGCTCTTCATTTTTACTTCTTTTCTCCCAACTGTCTCATTTTACCCCTCCTGTCACACATCACACTTTCATACCCCTGATGTACTTTTTAAAAAGCTTTGCCTTTTTTTTCCTTGTGTGATGATCTTTTTCTTTAACTCATTCCCTCTGTGTCTTTATCTTTTGTTTTATTTCCTCATCTATGCAGTAATTCTCACTACATCTGTGTTACCTTTACCCTCCTTTAAAACTGTTATTTAAAGAACGGGTAAAATTATATTGTGTGGAATAAAAGTAGTATAAATAATTTTAGCCTAAATATTTGTTTATGCAGTCCCATAGGTCCTCTCCCCCTCCCCAAATCAATAATTATTGCCAAGTTTCATTTCATTTGCAGATCAGATTTTTAAAAAAGCCATGATGAGTAACTACATATTTCTTTAAACTAGCAGTTATATACCATTTTTGTAATTATCTCGCTATAAAGACTAGAATGAATTAGTAATTTCAAAATCTTCCTATATAAATGGGTATGACTATTTCAATTTGATCTTATTTATCCTTTTAGGGGGAAAAGAACTGAAATAGAAGTTTGACATCAGATAAACAAATTAGTGCAGGTTTTCAAACATTGATATTCCTTAATTATTTTGAGAGGGCATGGCCTAGTGGATAAAGTTTAATGTGGTATTGTAGAGCTGGGTCATATCCTATATCAGACCTAGGTTCTGATCCCAGTTTAAAACTAAGCTTGAGAAAATTAAGCTACATAGCCAGCCAGTTCAGACTCTCAGTGACTCCACAGGATTGCCCTGTGAATTGATAGCAGGATGTTTTTTGATCCTCCAGAATTGTACACATCATGGTGGCTGCTTGTAAACCAACGTAGAAGCATTAGTTCATAAATATGCATGTTTTAAGTATGTTACCTTCTGGCAGCCCCCCAAATTCCATTGTGGAAACTAAATGTCTGGAATGGGTTACACAGCTATTGAATAACCTGGGCAACTTATTACCTCAAGCTCAGTTTTAAAATAAGAACAACAACAGATCTACCACAACACAGACTTCTTATTTATGTGGATTTTAGGCCCATCCTCTCACTAAGGATTCAAGACAGGAAGAAACGTTTAGTCACAACCAACCAAAGTACTTATTATTTGGTATTGTTCTAGGTATTATGCGATGAAAAAGGACTGTGTACTTATTCCTGCTCACAGAACTTCGCTAAATTTAAAATGTCTTATATCAATTCTGAAAGATAGTCAGTTAAGAGTTTCCTTTATAAGAAGGGCATCTAAAAGTTGAAGAACAACCACAGAGAGACTTCTGTATGCCTTTCTTAATGGTGAAGAAGACCAAGCTACATGTGATGCTAACAGTTCTGTGGTTGTTCTCCCAGTTTGATCAATTTCATTTGTTTATCCATTAGAGAAATACAACTGGGGATGGGCTGCAAATGTGCTTACATCAGAACATCTGAAGAAGAGGTATTGAACCTTTCCCCACATACCAATTGTGCATTCAAAGTTGACTCCACACACACCCCAGCTATTTTTCTACATGCAGCTGGAAAAATTCAGGACAGATCAAGCTGCATGTTAGAGGAGGAAACTGTCCTCAAGGAGCCAACCTATATAGATGATTAAGATATTATTATTATTAAAAAAAAAAAAAAGATCAGCAAATGTTTAGACTGCAATCCTGTGTTTTCCTCCCACCTATTCCTCCTCATTCCCAAAACTCTGAGGGCAAGGACCAATTCTAGATTTTGGGTTTTGCCCAAGTCAGATCCATAAGTGTGAGGAGCAGGGTCTTCCCTGTTATGGCATTCAAACTTTGGAATTCTCTACCAATGGAGGCTCACCTGGCTACCATTTTCTACAGTTAACATTGTTTGTTCATTCATTTGTTTGCTGCTCATAACATTTACTGTTATGTTTTCATTGTTTTAATGCAGATTTCATTGGCTTCTCTTCCTATCTATTTTGTTGCATTATCTTATTAAAATTATATCCTGTCATTGTGCTAGATCTGGTATTTTCCTGATATATTACACTGCTGTTGTGTATTGATTACACTGGAATGTTTTTACAAGGATGTTGATTGTTGTTTATTCGTTCAGTCGCTTCCGACTCTTTGGGCCTTCCTAGACGAGGCCTTAGCGCGCCTTCTGTCCCGGCTTCCCTGCTGTGCGTCCAGATGACGCACAGGGGAATCCGGAGACAGGCCGCGCTGAGGCCTCCTCCAACGCGCCATAAGCGAATTTGCTTATGGCGCGCCTTTTCCCCAGCTCCGGCCTCAGGCCGGAGCTGGGGAACGTCTAAGGACTTCCGCAGCTTTTCGCGGCTCCTCGCTTACTCGCGAGGAGCCACGAAAAGCCGTGGACCTGGCACAGCGCCTATAGTAGCGCTGTGCCCATCGGCGGGGGGGTGAAGGCTGGGAGGGTGGGTGCCAGGGTGGGTGGCACGGGGGAGGGCGGGTGCGGGCAATGCCGCCTCATGCCAGGCATTGCCCGGGCTCGGGCGGCGCGCAGCGCGATCGCACCCACCCTCCCCCCGTGCCACCCACCCTGGCACCCACCCTCCCAGCCTTCGCCCCCCCCCCCCGGTAAAAAAAAAAACCCAAAAAGCACTTACCTCTCCGGAGTCTTCGGGCCGCACCCGGCCCCTTTAAAATTAAAAAAAAAATGCTGGACGCCGCAGGGACGCGACGTCCCTGCGCGTCGTGCATCTAGTAGCCTGGGGGAGGCGCGCTAACTTCAGCGCGCCTCGGCCCCGCCTCCCTGCCGGCGTAAACCGGCAGGTCTAGCAAGGCCCTTTGTGACTTCATGGACCAGTCCACGCCAGAGCTTTCTGTCGGCTGTCACCACCCCTAGCTCCCCCAAGGTCAAGTCTGTCACCTCCAGAATATCATCCATCCATCTTGCCCTTGGTCGGCCCCTCTTCCTTTTGCCTTCCACTTTCCCTAGCATCAGTCTCTTCTCCATTATCCAGCAGATATTTGCCATTTGGTCTCTAGTTCCTCTGCCTTTTCTAAACCCAGCTTGTACATCTGGCAATTCTCGCTCCATGAATTGCTGGAGTCTACCTTGCAGGATCTTGAGCATTACCTTGCTGGCATGTGAAATAAGTGCCACTGTACGATAGTTTGAACATTCTTTAGTGTTTCCCTTTTTTGGTATGGGGATATAAGTTGATTTTTTCCAGTCTGATGGCCATTCTTGTGTTTTCCAAATTTGCTGGCATATGGCATGCATCACGCTGACAGCATCATCTTGCAACATTTTAAACAGTTCAGCTGGGATACCATCGTCTCCTGCTGCCTTGTTATTAGCAATGCTTCTTAAGGCCCATTCAACCTCACTCTTCAGGATGTCTGGCTCTAACTCACTGACCGTCTGAGCTATCCCCGATATTATTATCCTTCCTATACAGATCTTGCGTATATTCTTGCCACCTTTTCTTGATCTCTTCTGTTTCTGTTAGGTCCTTGCCTAATGTTGATACTTTGATGTAAAAACAAATTCTGTTGGGTGAATATATATCACCTTGCATTCCTTGGACAGACAGCTGAGCCATAAATTTTAGGGAAAAACAAAATAAGTATGTTTCACCAAAATAGGTAAATGCTATTTACCTATTTTGAGCTTCCAAGAGAATAAGAGAAGAAATAGTAAGTTGCGTGATTCTTTCTAATAAATCAATTTCTCCTTGTATATGTATGATTCTCTGTCATTTGTACCTGGCATTAACATGTGCAGTTCTTCTAAATTGAAAGCATATATCCTCGCTCTTTCAGAAGCAAGTGATTTATATTTGTTATATTATACAAAGGTAATTTCAGAGACTTCAAAATAAATCCAAAAGAGCATAACATTGGATTTGTAAGGGCTGATGTGCTGTTCAAAATCATTGAGACAAATGGTGATTAACAGTGCAATGTTATGCATGTTTACTCAGGAATAATTCCCACTTAGTCCACTGAGGCTTAGTACATGCATTTAGAATAGCAGTCTAAGAACCTGTTCAGATGACATGCTAAGCCACGGTGGTTAAACATTTTGAGTTGACCATGAAGGCTTAGCGTGTCTTGTGTAGGGTGTGTTCCTAACCATGGTTGCTACATAACCATGGTTTAAACACCTTCACTAACCATATCCTGCAACAGGGTTAGCGGCCCTAACCATGGATTAGCATGTTGTCTGTAAGGCCCCCATGGTTAAATCAAAGCTACCAGTGGCAATAACAGCTGAAGTTGGACAGGCCGTTCTGTCCGGCCAGGGAATCTCCACTGCCAAGATCTGCATAGCAGCTCTGAATGTGCCAACCACCATTTCACGTTCCCACCCCAAATCCCCCTATGCGGCATGCCTGTATCCCTTTACTGGGAGTACCAGGATGGGGTGGGGACAGAGCATCACAAGGTGGGGACAAAGCACACAGCTCTTGTAAGGGCTGCCAGGAGCTGGGACAGGTCTTGTAGTGGGCACCTGTGATGCCATAGCCTCAGCATGGCCACCCACAACAGCCAGGCTATGTCTGCCCAGAACCATGTATGCTACAAGGGATGCTGGGATGTGGAACAGACCTGTTGGAGGACTTCTGGGGTCATTGGGGATATATGTGGTTATGGTGTGGTTAGGCAAACCAAGCAGCAGGATGTGGTTCTGTGGTCATGTGGCAGCAGCACTAGGCATGGTTAGTGATAACCACTTTAATTGTGTTTAGCATATCCATGTTGCCCAAAGTGTTGTCTGAACAGGGCTAAAGAGAGCAATCCAACCATTTTGAAACCCAAGAGACAGAAACCTCCAAGATCAGCGGCTTCCAAGTAACCTGTACTCTTGACAGAAATCTGCCAGAAGAGTGGGAGGGGCAACAGAGGTGTTTTTCATGTCTCTGTCCTCTTTCCAGGTGATTTCCCACTAGGCAGGCCTGTCAGGGATGCTTTAGGGTGGATTCCTGCATTGAGCAGGGGGTTGGACTCGATGGCCTTGTAGGCCCCTTCCAACTCTGCAATTCTATGATTCTATGATAAGTACGTCCTGTGGAGTTGTGCAGCCAGAGATGGGAGCCTGGTGGATTCTGTTGACCCCCTCCCTATCCTCCTTCTCATTTACATTGTTACCTGATGTTGGATCTATGACTATGGGTGAAGAAGCCATAACAGAGCTTTCTGCAGCAGCTGAGAGGTGGTGGGATTGTAGGTGGGAGAGAAGGGGGAAATCCCCCCACTTGGATTCCCATCTCCAAGAGCATAGTTCTGTCTACCACCTCAGGGAAGGGGTTCACCATGTCCCATGATTCTGGGGTACCCTCTCAGGGACCATAGGATTGCTCTGACCATGGCTTAAGGCATTCCTGATATGCCCAGAGCAAGTCTAAAGACCTAATAATCAGCTAATTGCTACCTTATCTACATATTAGAGATTCAGTGATTGATTGGCTCAGGACCAATCTTGTAATGTGTCATTATGAGAAGTAGCTATGTAACCCACCTTAGGGCTCAGTCCTCTGGAGACAGTCATCAGCCTCCAAACTCAGAGGTTGACAACTATCCAATGAAGGGTGGATGGAGCATGGAGGCGAACCTTGTCTCCGTACTCCATAAATTTTTGGCTAGACAGGCAATATTGCCTGTCTAGCCAGGGAGCTTCAGAATGGGAGTAGTGGGAGGCTGCAAGGTGCATAGGAAAATGCATAAAGCAGCTTTCGGGGTCTCCTCCCTTCCCCATCCCCATCCCAATCCCCAGGACAGCCCTGTTATTGCTGTCTCCTCCATTTCTGAGCGTGGAGGCAGAGGTGGTGCAGAGCGAACCATGTTGTTGTTGATGATAATAGTAATAATAAATATATCTGTTGCCTGTACTGTCTTGTGACATCGTGCTTGTGATCTCGTCATTATGCTTCCCCATGCAGTCTTATTCTCCTCTTGATTAGATACTCTGAAAAACTAGCAAAATGGATACCAGTTCAAGAAGACCAACAGCATCTGCAATTTCCCATCAAACTTGAGAACTGTCTTTCCAGCATGCCTGGAAGTTAGCAGAAATATAAAGTGAATATAGAGACTGTCACATGACAGATACTAATTGTTCCGATTAGGATCTAACAGGCATGCTTCCCTGCTGTTCTGAGAATGTCTCCGACTTTTGATCCTGACATCTGTGTCTTACAGGAATTTTACTCTGCTCTGACATTCTTTCTGATGTTGATCCAGGAATTAATGGATTGTGAAAAAGCTGGCAGGATATCATTTAAAAAATAGAATTCTTAGTGTACAAGTGTTGAAAAGGTATCAGGATCCACATATTTTGTGTCTGACACCAAAAAACCTGAGTGTCTTTTTAACTTCGAATAAGGAGAAAAAACGTAGATAGAAAAGAAAATTTCCATTACACTAATATGTCCTGGTATTGCTAATATAGTTATATATTTATTTTTATAGTGCAAAATTAAATACAATTGAGTAGTTGCTCTGAAGAAAGAATACATTTTTCCTTTTATTCCTATAAAATTAGTACAGGTTAAAAAGAATCCATAAGGACCCACATGGAGCACTGCAATACAATTGAAGTAAAATTATGATGTGATTTTTAGAACGATACTTTGCAACTTTGTATTGTTACACTTTTATTCTTCAGCTTCATATTTAATCACTATGGGATAAAGTTTGAATTTCAAGCACCCTAATTATGGGGAAACTTTTAAAACTGAAAAGTTACATTAACATTATCTCAAGGAATGTTTAAAATTGGAAATTCTACTCAGAATTTCAATTTACACATCAGAGAATATTACCTTTCATTTAATGGCTCTGGATAATTACTAGATGCCAGTAAGATCACTTAAACATAGCTTGGAGTCATGACATTAATGTCTGACAGGCAGTATTACAGAACATATTTAGTCATTTTAAAAGAAAAATAGAATCATATTTGGGGGATAACTGAAAGGCAAAAAATAGGATTAGCAAAATGGAGGAAGGGGAATGATAGCTTTCTAATTACAAAAGCCAAACAAAGTTTTTAGCATGTCAAAAACTAATTATTTTTAATAGTCTGACTGCTCAAATGGAGATTACCACAGTCAGTTATAATTACTGAAGTAAATTAACAAAAATAGAAATTAATAAAAACAGATGTCTGACTTATCTTTCTAAGCTTATCATTCATTGCTCATATTAAAGAGTGACATGTTAATGAATGACTTCTGTGATATTAGTTTACTAGACTTCAAGAAAGACAAATACTCTGTATGGATGCATGGGTGTCTGCAAGAAGGGGCGGTATAGCCACATCACCCCTCCAGAAGAGACAAAATCCCCAGATTCCCAGATTTCATTTTAAACCAAAAAACAAACAAACATGACGCTCGTAGAACCAGAGATGTAAGCCAGTATTCTTCCCATTTGTTTTGGAAGTAAAAAACAGCTTGCTCCCACCTTTAACAGTGATTGAGAGGATGAGTCTACACTTTTTAGGGTTTCTAGTCTGCTTGACATGATGCGATCCTTAATTTAAATCTCCAGTACGCCCTTCCGTGATCTTCCTGTTGAGTTTATATCCAGAAATTACAGTATCCTTTTGGCTCTCTCCATTCCATCCAATTTCCATGATGTCCTCTATGTCTAGGTTCTCCTTTAAAACCAGGCACTCGAACTTAAATGTTGATGTATGACTCTTGCGTGACTCTCATGTTGATGTATGACTATTGGGTGAAACGTAAGCAGAATGCTCTTCTGCATTAATGCTGTCAAATTCCCAGGATTTTCTGCCACTCTGTGGAGGCTTTTAAATATCATGGAATATGACTCTAAGCAACAAAGCATACCCAGACACAGAAGGAAAATGCAAGATGTGTTGTAGTGGTGCATGCTATTCATGCGCATTACTATCACACATCATTTGCAGCTTTCCCCCCACCCTTCCGGAAAGAATCCTGTGGACGCTCATATATGGATGCTCCTTGCTCAGTACTGGAGTTAGTCTATCAACAGGAAGTTCCAGTAAAAGTACAACACAGAACAGTGCTTATGAAGAGTAGAAGAGAAGAACAGAGCAAAAGAGAAACCAAGACACAATGAATGCCACATGGACATCACTGTAGGATCATTGTCTTCTATTTGTTATGTTTCATATTTGCACACTTCTTAAAATTTTCTCTGACACTTAGTTTCCTATGTTGCCCTTTTTTCCTGTAAGTAAAGACTTAGAACTCAGTAGAACTATACATTTTTTGCATGGTCTAGCCCTTGGCATTGCCAGTTAAATGGATTTTAGGTAGTAAAGCAGCAAAAAATCTCTGCCTGAGACTCCGGAGAGCCACTATAGTACTGCACTGATAGTGAGTATAGTGACTAAGAATATGAGCCATGAAGTTTATGGTTTGAGCCCTAAACTATGGTTAGCATTAATTATGATTTGGAGTGATGTCTGGATTGAGCCACTATGTCTTAAATGGAGTGACCAGGTAGGGAAATGCTAGAACAATTATGCATGCTGTATCTTAGCCAGAGAAAATTTTGCCACAGAAGAATCTCTTTTCATTCTAATCAAAATAAAGGCTTTTTGATATGACTATAGACTGGTTCACATACTTAACAAAACAGACCCTCTGGGCATTGTCTGAACATAGGAAACTGTCTTGTACCATCAGACCATTGGTCCAACTTTACAATATAGCTCTTTGTCTAGACTCTCTGGCAGCAACTCTCTAGGGTTCCAAGTGGGAGTCTTTCCCAGCCCTACCTGAAGATGTCAGGGGTTAAACCTAGCAACAGATATTTATTTTATTTATTTATTACATTTATATTTATTTATTTATTACATTTATATACAGCCCGATAGCCGAAGCTATGAATAGAAAGAAGCTGACAAATGGCTATACTTGTAAGCCATTTTAAACAAAGAAAGTAAAGACAACTTTGCTAGAAGACACAGATATTTTTGATAACAGGCACCCAGATAAAACTGTGCCCCGTAGCTCCTGGAACAGTATATTTGATCATTAGGAGCAATAATCCCATTTGTGCATATCTACTCCCACTAAGAATCCAAACCCCAGGCAACCAAGGACATTTAAAGAAACTATGGGAGAAAGATTCATTGATTGTTTATAGTGCAGTTTAGGAAACTATTCTGTGTGTGCCCACAAGGATGGCTGCCTGAGGCTCTGTTTTCATCAGAGCCTTAAGAAACTCAGTTCCTTTTAAAATACTACAATATAAAATAATTTTCTCTTTCTTTACACTGGTGAGTATGATGTCCACATCTGCATTGCTAAAAAAAAGGAAATGCATCACCTAAAAAGGGGAAATAAAACAACAGATTTGCATAAAATTTGCATATGCTATTTTACATGTATAGATTCAAATTTAGATGCAATATATGTCATCATAGATGGGGAAATTATGTCCAGGTGACCTGTGTGCCTGCTTTCCAGGATCTAGCTGTTGATGGGCAACTTCAAACCATCTGCTCTCCATTCTTATGGTTATATATCTTTAAACCAGACTAGAACTGGACAAACCCTTCAAACGGAGGACAACTTAAATAGAGAACTATCCTTTGTAAAGTAGGACACAATGTAACCCTTTCAATGAACCTACACTATGACAAGGTGTTCCTCAGAAAACCTTTTTCATGAAGATTGGTAGATAAAAGAGGATAACAAACATGTGATTTAGATACAAAGTTTCAGGATTCCAAGTTTATGTAAAAAGTAGATAATGTTTTGCCTCTATTTGTAATTCATTATTAATTATGTTTATTCACTTATATCAAGACTTCCTTCCAACAAGATCTATGTGTATAGGAGTTCTATTTTGTTTGAATTATTTGTTAAATGTGTAAAAACCATCAATTTTTTTATAGAAGCTATTCTTATAGTCTTCAAAATTTGTTACCTAAACTGACATGTTTATTGGATCATAACATATTTCTCCATATTGGCATTGAGTTAGCTATTTCTTTTCCCCCCAGAAGGATGCTATAATTAGTGATGCTGCCACCCATATAAAAGTCAAACACTCTTTGTGCCCTAATTTTTTTATTTGCTCCATCAAATATAGATAATAGATGTAATACTGGCAAAAACTCATTTTTTGTTTTGTGATTTTCTCAGCCTATTTAAATTAATTTCCCCAGAACTGATTAACTTTGGGGCTTGTCTATCACATGTGAAAATATGAACCAGTGTTTGAATATCCCCTCCAGCATTTATTAATATAACTCATTCTGGGTGAGATACCACTGGTGGACCAATTTTAAAGATTTTTCCTTAGTTTTACTACATATTGATTTAAAAAGTGCACTTGTCCACATTTTAGACCACGTGGACTGTTCAATTTGCCATCCTAGATCCCTTTCTCGGGTTTGTTTTACTCCCACTGTAGATCCATATTTAATTTCATTCAACATGTTATATATTTTTTAGACATTGATCACTTTGTTTCTAATTTTTATTGAATTATAGTTTGCTCCAAATTTCTAAGTAGGTGTATTGTTTAGGGTTGTGAACTGCCCAGAGAGCTTCGGCTATTGGGCGGTATAAAAATGTAATAAATAAATAAATACATTGTTTGGTCTTTAATTTGTAGATTTGCTATGAAATATATTTGTTGCAACTGTAGCCAGCTTGTAGTTTTGTTTTGTTTTTAAACATGTCTTTAATTTGTTTACTTGACTCTGGTCTAGTGCCTATATATAAATCCCCATAGTCTGCATAAACCTTCTTATTCCCAATTACTATATCTTTTCAAATTACCTGGTTCATCAAAAAGTTAATGATGTACAAATGGAATTATTGAGGATGGTGCTTGAGTAAGGATTTGACTCCATTTCTTTCAGGTTTCTAATGCCTGTTTGAATAAAGGGATTAGCATTACTTCTCAAAGCTGTCCATTTTTTAAACCTAAAAGGTTGTCCTCTAATTTCAGTGATTCTTCTTCTCTTGCTTCTAACTTGATCCAGCTATTGTCAGAAATATTTGTTAGTTGTATGAAGTGGTATCATGATGGATACACTCCCAGAATTATGTCAGAGCTCTGTCCCAGTTCTGGTTCATGCTCTACCCTCCCACTTGTTCCACTGTGAAGGCTGCCCCCTTCCTACTCTGCCCATAGGCTCTAACCACACTATAGAATTTCATCTCTATTGAACTTCACTAAGCTCTCAGACCTATATCACATATAACCCCTCTTCTGAAAAAACAGCCCCATTGACCCCAATGCCTCAGCTTGATAATACAAGCACAAAGGCACAGACCCTCACTTCACCTCATTTATTAAAATGTTGTAAATTAAAAAAGTAGACCACAGGTCATGCAAAACTCCAGGAAATGTCAAAGACCCAGGCTTGACATGCCCACACTACTGGAAAAGAGATATAATTTTAGTGAAATTCACAGGTATTTCACATTCTTCCTCCCTCCTTCTAGTAAAATCTAATATATGAGAAAAAAGAAATAGAAGCAGTGAGAAATCTCAGTTAATCTTGAAGAATGACCCCATATTTCAATATTAAATTAATGCTGATTAGGTATGCAAGCATTACCAGATGGATTCGAGGGGGAAAATATCTGACCCTTTTCATGCTTGCTTTTCTAATCAGCATTATCACTTTTAATTGAGCATGATAGGGTGCTTAAAGGGTACTAGAATAATTAATTTTAGGTTATCTTGAGCTTGCTCTCTGGCTGTCATATATTAGGTAGGCTTTTGTTTTGTTTTTTCTTTTCTTTTTTAATTTGTTTAAACTTTTTTATTGTGAATATCAACAAACAGAACAGAAAATACATTGTGAAAACAGGGGGGGGGAATACATTGTGTATATAAAATTATCATAATTTCCCATCATATGTACCGTTAAAAAAAAAAAGGGAGAGAGTTATACAAAAGTTTCAAGTAAAGCAGACCAGATATCCATGTTTATCCACTTGCAAGTTGCATCTATATAACACTGGTTCAAAATTTGATAATGTTATTAGGTTCTCAATCCATTGCATTATGGGAGGTGTGAATTTGTCCTTCCAATGTGATAGTATAAGTCTTTTGGCTGTCATAAGGGCTCTGAATATACATCTGTGCTGACCAGGTGTTAACTTCCAAGAAGCCGGTAGATAACTTAGGAGGAGATGCACATTATTCCATATTATAGATTGTTTCAGTACAAAGTTCATCCTTATTATAACCTCTTCCCTAAAAGGGGCAACTATGGGGCATTGCCAAAACATCTGAGTTAAAGAAGCATTAGATGCATTATATCTCCAAGAATTATGCAAATTACACAAACCCTTATTGAAAAGGCATTGTGGAGTCCAATAGACCGAAACAATTTTTTTTGCTGAATAAGGCGTAACCTAAGATCCATAGAAGCTTCAGATACAGATGTTAGAGCAACTGTCCATTGGTTAGGCATGATAGGGCACACCAATTCTCTATTCCAATCTAGTCTTAAACTATGGGTATCATATTTACTTGCTGCTATTAAATACTTATATATATGGGTCATGGATCGACGTATCACTTCAGCTGTTATAAGTGTTTCTAACAGTGCTGGAGTTCTGAAGTTGTAAAAGCAGCTGGGCCAAACCTAGGTTCTAGCAAGTGTTGCAATTGTAAGTATTGGCATTGAGCCATAGCAGGTAAATTATATTTAACATGCAAGTCTGAAAAGGACAACAATTCATCATCTGAACCTATAAATTGATCCAAAGTAAAAATCATCTTATCTGTCCACGTCCTCCACAAAAATGCTTTCTTTCCAATTTTTAAATCTGGGTTTCCCCATATAGTCAATTTTGCATGAGAGAATGGATCCAACTGTAATTGACGTGATATTATACGCCATGCCTCTCTGGCAGCCAGAATTGTAAGAGAGGGGTTACTTATTCTGATATAACGAGAACTGAGTGTTGTCCATTTGGGAAGAGGTTCTAACCATAAGACTTCCAGAACTGACCATGGTGGCAGTTCTGAGGAAGTAGAAGATAACCAGAACTTAGTACAAGCCAATAGGTAAGCCCGATGGTACAAAGCTAGGTCTGGAAAACCAAACCCACTTTCTTTAATTGGAAGCTGTATCCATTTCAGAGATATTCAAGGTGGAGAAGAACCCCAGAAAAAAATACAAAACAAAGCATTAAGTTGTTGAAAATATTTGCCAGGTATAAGTAAAGGAATCCCACGCATAACATAAAGAATTTGAGGTATAAGGTTCATCTTAAGTGTGTTGACTTTACCTCACAGGATCAACTTTAATGGTGCCCATCTATCTATATCTCATGTAATATCACTAATCAGTTTATTTAAATTTATTTTGATCAATTGAGATATATCTTTTGGAATGAGTATTCCCAGATAGGTGATAAAATTGGGGCACCATCGAAATTGACCATTAGCTAACACCCTAGGAAACCCTAACCCTACATTAGGTAGTCTTGAGAATTGTGAAATCTCCTTGTCTGGTTTGAGACCAAGCAGTAGCTTGTAGGACTCAGTACAAGGCAGCAAGGAATCAAGGAACTGTAGCAGTCAGGGCAATTCCTAGTGAGCACAAGGTCTGAGAAGAAACCGAAGCCTTTTATGCTACAATCCCAGACTCCACCCTTTCCTTTAGAATGGAAGTCTTAAAGGATGGCCTCAGGCCTGTAGCCTAGCACTCCTCCATCTCTCCAAGAGCTCATGCCTGGCACATTGCCAGCATTGGCACATCTGCTTCCTGGAATGTGGGGCTCTTTTAAAAGGGGTGCTGGTCCTGTGCTGCAGCTAGGCTTGAAGGTCTCTGGCAGTTCTGTAGTGGTACTCAGGCCTGGAGTTTCTTTGGTTTGCACCATTGATTCTTCGACCTCAGAGTCCATGTCACTGCTGGACTCCTGGGTCATGACAATCCTGGTCAAATTCCCTGCTTTGCCAGAACATACTGAAAGAAAATAATAGAAGATCAAATAACCTTTCCTCTCATATGATTTTCCTGATATTTCAATCAGTTCCCCAAACATCTCAGTAAACATGAATGAGTCTGAGCTATATACACAATATATTTCCCTAACTTAATGATGATTTTTGTAGTTCTGAGAAAATACAAGTTTGTTTTTTGCAGCTCTGACCCTGAAAACCTGATATGTCATGATCCCTAAGTCTTAGACATGGACTTGAAGGTTGAAGAACCAGTGGTGCCAGGCCTAAGCATCCATGCAAAACCTGAGACACCTGAGCCTGAGATGCTGCAGACCCCTGATACTGGAACAATAGCTGCATCCCCAAAGACTCATTCCTGCATTGGGCCAGCACCCCATTCTCCAAGTCTCCCACATTCCATGACACTGATGCACCAATTCTGGCAAGGCACCCATCATGAGCTCTTGGAGACATGGAAAGGTGCTTGGTCCCAGGCCAGAGGCCTGTCCCTTTAAAGCTGAATGGGATCCTGCTCAGTACAGAACATTGCTCCAAAACATTGACACAGGATAGATGCTGCATCACCTTGATTGGCTATTTGGGCACCCAAAAACTTGATTGGCTATTTGGGCAGGCCCACAACCTGGTTTTCAATTCATCTTACTGCAGTCAACATTGACTTCCATTGGCTAGTGCTGCCATGAGAACAATGTCAGTCCCCTCAGTAAGCCCTTTAGTCCCAGGAAAGTACAATTATTTCCTGGATGTCTTCATTCCTGTAGAGGCTGAACCTTACTATCGCTTTGGCCGTATGACTGTGCTAAGATACTGATAGGATGCCTCTATTCCCTGTCTGAGCCTGAACTTGCTGCCTTCATTGATAAGAATCTCAAGTGAGACACTCCATTTATTTATTTATTTAGCCAACTATGGCTTCTAGTCCCTTTACTTCCCTGATGTCATGCCCTCCACCAGTGTCTCTGCTTGCTAGTGCCTTCCGTTTAGAAATCCAGGCTACCCAAGAAGATATTCAGGACCAACTAAACCATGCAAAAACACATACAAGGAATATGCTTACCACAGATTGCAGGCCAGGAACCTTCTCAGGGTTGGTGATAAAGCATGGCTGTCTACCCATCATCTGCATGTGGAATGTTCCTCCAGTAAACTTAACTTCAAGTAGAGAGGACCATTCCCTGTAACTGAGGTAATCAACACTCTCAATTACTGGTTCCAACTCCCATCAACAATGGGTATACACCCAGTGTTCCATCCATTTGGCTGCCCCAAATACAAATCTCAATAGGCACCACCCACAACCACAACCACCATTAATGGTCAAGAGGCAGGAAGAATATGAAGTGGCTCAAATCCTGGACTCTCAAGTATGTAGGGAATATTTACAGTGCCTCAAAGATTTAGAAACTTGAAGACCGTTCTTGGGAAGCTGTTGCCAGTGTGCATGCCCCAGTCTTGTATGGCAGTTCCATTATTGTTTTTCAAACAAGCCAGGTCCATTGAAGGGAGATAACGGAGGGTGTGTGTGTCATGTTCCTCGAGTCCAGAAGTGATCTGGATATGGACTTGAGGCTGAAGAGTCAGTGGCACCACTGCAGAACCCACCCCCTCCAGCCCAAGATGCCAGAGTCCCCCAAGCCTAAGCCTAGAGCAACATCTACAGCCCCTGAGCTAGCTCCTGCACTGAGCCAGCATGCTATTCTCCAAGATCTTCACATTCCATGGAATTGATGCACCAAGAGGCAAAGTGTCCAAGATGAGATCTTGGAGAGATGGAGGCTCTAGGTCAGAGGCCTGTCCTTTTAAGGCTTCCAGTTTGTGCTAGGGGGTAGAATCTTGTTGGGGCCCTCTGGACTGAAGCATAAAAGGCTTCTGTTTGTTCTTGGACTTGATCAGAACAAGCTGCTTACTAGGGGCTTTCCTAGGTGCTACAGCATCTAGCTTGCCTTGCTGCCTTGAACTGGGTTCTATGGGCTACTGCTACAAGATGGCTAGCAACAATAAGGTACGCAATAGAAAAGAATCCAAATAACAAACTAAGCAATGACACAATAAAACAGTAGAAAAATTAGATCACACCACATAAAAATGATATCAAAATGGCAGCCAGATAACAACATAAATACATTTAAAAATACAGAATGGAAAACACAGAACAGCAGAAGGCATCAATGAAGGGCCTTGCTGTGTCTCCCTCTGTAGAGAGTTCCAACATATGGGCCCAATGACTGCCAAAGCCCTCTCTTGAGTTCCTATGAAATCCACATTGGATATTGGAAGGACAGAGAGAAAGGCCTCTTCATAAGATCTCAGCACCCAGTCAGTCTCATATGGGAGAAGGCTGTACTTCAGGTAGTCTGGTCCCAAGCCATTTAGGGCTTCATAGATCATTACTAGCACTTAGTATTGGACCAGGTTGACTTGGTCACTCCTATTGCCTTACTCATACTAGACAAAAGCATAACGATGTGTTGTGGTCTCTGAGAGTCACTTCTCTGCAGGCCTGCCTAAAATCCTAGAGACTTCCTACAATCAGAATAATCTTGGTGAAAGAGATCTGGCAATCATGCTTAAATGCTGCTTATTCAATCTGAGTCAGTTTGGGGTTACTTCACTGGGAGTTGAAGTGATTAATTTCTTTGTAAAGGGACTGTTGTTTGCAGGTGCAGAAGGGCTGAAGCTCATTGCCTCCACCAAAATAGTATCAAGTAATTCTAATTAGTTTTAATCTGTGAAGGGGGGCTTGCTAATTTTGTCTCGGATTGTGCATGGTTTTAAATTGCATTTGCAGTGATCTACAGGCACACTAATATGAACCTTCCTCCCATCTGCATGACATCTGCCAGAAAGAACATGGAAATGGGCTGTTCCTTCACTTTCACTGAATAATTTGGATCTAGCAGAGTTTTAGTGCTGCTCCCTGCTCAGTCTCCCCGCTTCAGGCCAAGTCGAAAGATAAGCTGCTCTTGAAATGAGAGCTGCTTGTGAGCAGAGCTATTATTATTATTATTATTATTATTTATTTATTTATATAGCACCATCAATGTACATGGTGCTGTACAGATAACACAGTAAATAGCAAGACCCTGCCGCATAGGCTTACAATCTAATAAGTTGTAGTAAACAATAAAGAGGGAAGGAGAATGCAAACCGGCACAGGGAAGTGTAAACAGGCACCGGGTAGGGTGAAGCTAACAGTATAAAGTCAGAACAAACTCAATATTTGAAGGCTATAGGGAAAAGAAAAGTTTTTAGCTGAGTTTTAAAAGCAGTGATTGAGTTTGTAGTTCTCAAGTGTTCTGGAAGAGCGTTCCAGGCGTAAGGGGCAGCAGAAGAAAAAGGACGAAGCCGAGTAAGGGAAGTGGAGGTCCTTGGGCAGGCGAGAAGCATAGCATCAGAGGAGCGGAGAGCCCGAGCGGGGCGATAGTGTGAGATGAGAGAGGAGAGATAGGCAGGAGCTAGACCGTGAAGAGCTTTGAAGGTCAGCAGGAGAAGTTTATATTGGATTCTGGAGTGAATTGGAAGCCAATGAAGAGATTTCAGAAGTGGAGTGACATGGTCAGAGCGGCGGGCCAGGAAGATTATCTTAGCGGCAGAGTGGTGGACAGAGACCAGCGGACTGATGTGAGACGAAGGAAGGCCAGAGAGAAGAAGGTTGCAGTAGTCCATGGGGGTGGGGAGGGGGAGAATACCTTAAACACTCAATATGGTGCCAATTTGTAATTCTAGATATTGAGCATCTCCTAGTCCCTTGCAGAATGGCTAGCACATCCATGCAGCTACATGGTCATTCAACTGGGGAACTGCTGGTTTAATATCATATCCTCTGGAAGACAGTAAAAACATTTGAAGTATCTGTGTAGTTACTCTCTTCTCCAGACATTGAAGGAGTCTGGAAAATAAACAGTCTGTTCTGAAAATGTCATCAGGAAGTCTACATTGACCATCACAGGCTTGGTATTCTTGCTTTCCAATGCTACATGATTTTCAGGAACTGCAAATGAATCAGAGCTAGGAGAAGTGAGCTTATCTGGAACACATGGCTGGTCAAGAAGCTACCAAACAGTAGCTAGCTACATGCTGAAATCAGGATATAAAACACACATCAACAGAGTATCTCCCATGATGGAAGTCTGGGAAAGTGTTCACCTGTTCCTAGGCATGCAAACCCAAATGGTTTGTCCTTGAGGGAATCTACACGTCGTACTGAAGGCGCTCGCGTGCGCCTCCAGTGCGCCCTCAAAACGATGGTGTAGATGGAGAAAGAAGAGATGGAGGAAGAGGCGGAGGAGGAGGCAGCTGGGGAACCGGCCGCATCCTTGCCGCCACCCGCCTCCCCGCCGGCCTCCTGCTGCCAGGGTAAGAGCCATCCAGGTCAGAGAGCTCGGCGGAAGCGGAAGCCGAGCTCTCCAACCCGGGTGGCTCTTACCCCGGCAGCAGGAGGCCGGCGGGGAGGTGGTGGCGGCGGCAAGGACGCGGCCGGTTCCCCAGCCGCCTCCTCCTTCGCCTCTTCCTCCGTCTCTTCTTTCTCCGTCTACACCATCGTTTTGAGGGCGCACTGGAGGCGCACGCGAGCGCCTTCAGTACGACGTGTGGATTCCCTCTTACTAATACATAATTTTAATTATAATTTATTTATATCCTACTCTCCGGCATTGACACTCACAATTCCTATTATTTCTACATTGTTTGGCCTCACTCTCTGGTGGGAGTGGAGGACAGCTGTAGGAACCATTGCAAGACCTCTAACTGAGGCTGTAAACTCTGGATCCAATCACCTTAATTGTTCTTTTCTGAAATAGTTCTACTTTATTGTGGTAGGGCCCTAGATACGTCCAAAGGTGTCAGATCTACTGATATAGGAAGGAACCCCTATTTCATGAGTCCAGACTTTCCTATGATACTGCATAAAGGTTGAATGGCAGTGCTTTAGGCTTCTAGACATAATGGCTATATATTACTTCCAGTATTGGAGGCAGTATGCCTATGAATGCTTGTTGCTGGGGAACATGAAAGGAGTGTGCTTTCATGTCCCCTTTTTGGGTTTTCCATGGGTGTCTGGTTAGCCACTGTGAGAACAGATTACTGGGACTATATAGGCATATGGTCTGATCCAGCATGGCTCTTCTTATGCTCCTTTCAGGAAGTAAGCAGGGTTTTGAAAGCAGATTGTATTTCTTCACTTTCTATGCCTCCCTGGGATGGTGCAGTTGCAGAAAGCACCTCAGTACTGCCTAGAGACTTGATTGTGTTATTTCCTTCAAGCAATGCTAGATGCTGCTGCCTGACACCTTGTAGAGGTATAGCTCAACTCAGAATCAATCTGTGAGCTTCTTTACACAAGTGATTTATTGCATGCTTGTGATTGGCCACTCATGGAAGTTTGTTTTCCTTCAGCTGTCTTTTTGTTTTCATCTGACCCTTCTTTCCCTACCACATCCATTATTTCTGCTTGTACAGAGATTTGGAATACTTCAAATTATAATTTCTTTATTTTATTTATTTATTTATTTATTTATTTATTTATTTATTTATTCAATCATTCATTAGATTTTTATGCTGACCCATAGCTGAAGCTCTCTGGGTGGTTCACAAAATTAAAAGTACAGCATAAAACAATCTATATAAATAAAAATGAAAAAGACCGTTCGTTACTGTCGTTATATCTCCGAGAGTTCTTCACCGATTGCTTTGAAATTTTGACACAGCGTTGCATTCGAATACGCGAGCGTTGTTATGTAACTATGTTCTCTATGGGGTCAAAGGTTTGTCTTAAAATCAAAGAAATAGGCCTCCTCAAAACCAGTCCTGCTGATCATTGTGACATCACCAACCAGTAGGCCAATCCGCTGCCTCTGCCTCCTCTCCTATTTGCATGTACTCTCACAATTGGTTGAGTGAATATAGATGTCACACCTGTGACAGTTACACGTTCTGAAGAAAGGTAACTGCCAGGAGTTTCCAGTAACCTCCTCACCGTAAAAATATGCTTTTATATCTCTGAAAGTTCTTCACCGATTGCGTTGAAATTTTGACACAGCGTTGCGTTCGAATACGCGAGCGTTGTTATGTAACTATGTTCTCTATGGGGTCAAAGGTTTGTCTTAAAATCGAAGAAATAGGCCTCCTCAAAACCAGTCCTGCTGGTCATTGTGACATCACCAACCAGTAGGCCAATCCACTGCCTCTGCCTCCTCTCCTATTTGCATGTTCTCTCCTATTTGCTCTTATAAGTCATTGTGATATCGCCACCAGTAGGCCAATCCACTGCCTCTGCCTTCTCTCCTATTTGCATGTTCTCTCCTATTTGCTCTTATAAGTCATTGTGACATCGCCAACCAGTAGGCCAATCCACTGCCTCTGCCTTCTCTCCTATTTGCATGTTCTCTCCTATTTGCTCTTATAAGTCATTGTGATATCGCCACCAGTAGGCCAATCCACTGCCTCTGCCTCCTCTCCTATTTGCATATTCTCTCACAATTGGCTGAGTGAATATAGATGTCACACCTGTGACAGTTACACGTTCTGAAGAAAGGTAACTGCCAGGAGACACAGATTGCTTCTCACATGGACAATTATATGTTGCGTGTTCTAGAGTCGGCAAACCAGACAATCTCTATATCTACACAGACAATGGAACAACTAAAAATATTGTATATCCACAAGCATTGTGAAATTAAACATATTAGAAACATCCGCTTTGTCTTTTCTTTCTTTTCAATTTAACCAGACTGAGCCACAGCAACGCGTGGCCGGGTACAGCTAGTATAATATAGAAAAGCTTAGAACTACCTTATAAAAGTACAACCAGAATAAAACCTAGCAGCAATGCAGAGATTTAAAATACGGATTTAAAACAACAGAGCTAAAAGGCTAGAATGGTGAAATGCTAAAATACTGGGGAAATTTTAAAAAGTCTTCATCTTGCACTGAATGAGTACAACGTAGTTTCCTGGCAAACCACTTTAGGGAGTTCATTTCACAGCCAGGGTACCACAGCAGAATAGGGCCTCCACCTCGCCTCACTTCGTTTGGCTGGGGCTCCTGGAGAAGCACCCCTGAAGATGACCTTAGTAGGGATGTTGTGGGTGCCTGACTAGGTCTGGGAGTCTGACAAACTCCCCCACGTCTGCCCCCCTGGAGCCAGTCAGGACCCATGACACATTCACAGCACTACGGCTCAAGTACCTGCACAACCATCCACCCTTGTCTAGCGCCTCCATTTTGTAAGATGATGGAGGCTCCGAAAATTACATAATTTCCCCTGCTGCATGAATGACAGCTGTAAAGGCCCCATTTATGGAAGAGTAAAGGCTCGAACGGAGCATTTGGCCTTTACCCTTGCATAAATGGGGCCTTTATGGCTACCATTTACACAGCAAGGAAATGCGCAATTTCTGGAGCCTCCATTGTGCAAACAATGGAGCATAAATGGAGGCTTCCGATGAGGATGGATGGCAACCAGCTGCCAGCCATTCGTCAGACAGTTGTGAGCCACATAAGGATGTGGCGCTGCAAATGTCCGACAAAATGGACCCAGGTGCTTTTGCCCATCCCTAGCTTAGGGTTCAGGCAGGTACGTGTGGGAGGAGATGATCCTTCAGATAACCTGACCCCAAGCCACTTAAGGTTTTGAATGCTAATACCAGCATTGAATTGGGCTTGGACATGGATTGGCAGTAGATATTCAGTTTAAATGGCAACCCCATTTATATTACACACAATTTCTTCATTTCCTTTTGCTCTTTCTCACAATCATCTTCACAATGCTCTTTTCAGCCATTTTGAACTTTTATTAATTGGTGATGCTCTGAATGAGTATAGTATTTGAAATCAGTTATTAGCAATATTTAAGAGAATAGTACTATTCTCGTGTATGTTTTTGAAACAATGCTTCTTTTGATACTTCTTGAACCATGTTGATCTTTTCTGTCACC